>NC_057805.1:98451139-98637329 GCF_018294505.1 Triticum aestivum
TCTTGCTTCCTCTGCCCCGCCAAGCGTGGCCGCAGGTGTGGCTACAACTGCCCGCGCACAAGTAGAGGGGTATAGAAGGCCCCTACTTTTGTACACCGACAGGATAAATCTTAGTCTTAGCATCCTTTAGATTCTTCATAGTGATAAATTGATAATAATGCCAAGTGACTCAACAAATATAGCTATGCTCCCCGGCAACGGTGCCAGAAAAAGGTCTTGATAACCCACAAGTATAGGGGATCACAACAATTTTCGAGGGTAGAGTATTCAACCCAAATTTATAGATTCGACCCAAGGGGAGCCAAAGAATATTTGAAGGTATTAGCAGCTGAGTTGTCAATTCAACCACACATGGAGATTAATTATCTGCAGCAACGTGATCAGTAGCAAAGCAATATGACAGTTTTGATAATAGTAGCAGCAGCAATGGTAACAGTAACATTGATAGAAGTAGTTTTGTAGCAAGTGCAATAGTAATGATAGCAGTAGTAACTTAGCAAGAACAATATATGATAAATTCGTAGGCACTGGATCGGTCACTTGTTGGATAATATTCATCATGAGACAGTTATAACCTAGGGTGATACGGCACTAGCTCGAGTTCATCAATATAATGTAGGCATGTATTCCGTAAATAGTCATACGTGCTTATGGAAAGAACTTGCATGACATCTTTTGTCCTACCCTCCAGTGGCAGCGGGGTCCATACTGGAAACTAAGGGATATTAAGGCCTCCTTTTAATAGAGAACCGGATCAAAGCATTAACACATAGTGAATACATGAACTCCTCAAACTACGGTCATCACCGGGAGTGGTCCTGACTATTGTCACTCCAGGGTTGCCGGATCATAACACGTAGTAGGTGACTATAACTTGCAAGATCGGATCTAGAACATGGATATAATGGTGATAACATAAACAGTTCATCTGAATTCATGGCACCCGGACCCAAAGTGACAAGCATTAAGCATGGCAAAGTCATAGCAACATAAATCTTAGAACATAGTGGATACTAGGGATCAAGCCCTAACAAAACTAACTCGATTACATGATGAATCTCATCCAACTCCTCACCGACCAGCGAGCCTACGAAGGAATTACTCACTCCCGGTGGGGAGCATCATGGAATTGGCGATGGAGAAGGGTTGGTGATGACGAAGAACGAAGACCCCCCTCTCCGGAGCCCCAAACGGACTCTAGATCTGGCCTCCCGATGAAGAATAGGAGGTGACGGCAGCTCCGTTTCGTGGATCGCGATAATTCTTTCTCCTAGATTTTTTCTGGAAAAATAGGATTTTATAGCGTCAGTTTCAGGGTCTGCGGGGCCACCAGGTGGGGACAACCCACCTGGGCGCGCCAGGAGGGGGGTGCGCCCTGGTGGGTTGTGCCCACCCAGGTGCCCCCCTTTGTTGGATCTTGGCTCCAGAAATTCTCTTTATTGATATAAAAATTCCTCGCAAAGTTTCGTTCCATTCCGAGAAATTTATTTCTGCGCAAAAACAACACCATGGTAGTTCTGCTGAAAACAGCGTAAGTCCGGGGTTACTTTCATTCAAATCATGCAAATTAGAGTCCAAAACAAGAGGAAAAGCGTTAGGAAAAATAGATACGTTGGAGACGTATCAGTCGCGCATGGCATCCCTCCGCAGGGGCGCACGGATGCGTACACTAATAAGAAAAATATATGTTATTTTTGTTGTATTAGGAAAGTTATGATTGTCAATTAATAGTAGAGATAATGATGATAATAATAATAATAAATGGCATAGTGTGCGGGATTAATGATTTGTTGTTGAGTAATATCTTATTTTGTTTTGAAATGTTATCGTGAAAAAAATATTATGTCCATATTTTAGAAAAGTGACCTCACATATATGATGCGATTTGTAAATTCTTAATTACCTATTATTTACATGATTGAATTAAATCAACACCTGCCAAAGCAAGCACGAAACAAGATCGCTCCCTTCAATAGGATTTGGTTTTGAATCGGAACAAAAAAACCAGTGGGAGGGGTGGTGGGTGCTGAGATAGAAAAAAAATTGGACGAAAATAAACCATACCAGGCTACCAACTCCCATTTTAGGAGTAGAGATTTGTGGTTGAATCAAGGTTTAAATCCTAGGTTCAATGCAAAATATTGTGTTGGCTCAATATCTCGAAGTTGTTCATGGTGTCAGATGTGCATGCGTACTTTCATATTGGTGAGTGCTTTTGTTCTTTCATAGACTACTCTAGGGCATGGCACGATGACTTGGCCGAGCAGAAAACCCTCTAGCAGAGACGTTCCCGTCGACTACGAGGCGCCTTCGATGACTTTGTCAATCTCAAGATGGTATGCCGACTCAGTCTCGTGGAGGTGCTCATAGGAGTAGAGTGTATGTGTGTATTGATAGGGATGAGTGTATGCGCGTATATATGAGTGCACGCGTCTGTACTGTGTTAAAAGAACCCTCTAGCGAACCATGGTAATTTGTACCTATGTGTTAAATACTAAAGTTTTCGATACTTTGCGTGCGGTGAAGGAGACTTTATTGTGTAAGAGCATCTCTAGCAGATCCCGCAAACGGCCGGCCTGTAAAAGTCGTTTGAGGGCTCTTGCAAAAAAATACGGGACGGCGAGCCCTCCAGCGGAACAGTTCTCGGCGACACATCATATCACTTTGCGGCCTCATGCACGGTAACCCACTGCTGCCGCCTTTACCTTGGCCGAGACCGTTTACGTATTTTGGCTCACGTATATGACTATGCTGCTAGCAATCATATGACAGAGAATCTGGGTCGACATGACTAGTCATAAACCAAGGTGTCACGAACATACAGGGACAAGCATACATAACCCAGCAATGCACATGTCGATTAGCAGCGAGTGTACCCAAGTCGTAGAAGAGCCACAAGGACTTTAGTAAACACCGCGTGACATCTCCCTGTAGGGACAGACAAATGAGCAAAGAAAGATACATGTCGGTCAATCCATGTGTTCCAGAGAAGTAGCGAACTACCAAGGCTCAGTGGAAGCACTAGGAGGCATTTACCTGTAGGAAAGGCCACCAAAGGCAGATAACTAGTTGTCAAATCCCACACATAGCAATGCATTTTAAATCATACACACAATATGCACGATATGTGTAGATACAACATGACATCACAACATAACTCTACGACTCAAAGTATTGATAAGGCTCGAAAGAGCCACAAATAGCACGATATTACAAACATGGGTCTCATGACCCAACATACAAAGTCATACAAGCAATGGAAGAATAAAAATGTCTGTGTACAGACAACTATAAAAGAAAAAGACTGAGAAGTCTGACTATCTACAAGACCCTCCATAGGAACCAGACCTCTGTCTGGGATTCCCAAGCTACTCGATCAACACTGAACTCGTCATTGAAACCACTAGTGAGAATAACGTCTCCTCTGGAAAAACATAATTAAGCAACCAAGAGTACAAAGGTACTTAGCAAGACTTATATCAGAATTACCTACTTATGTATCAGTATCAACAAGGGGGGTATGGAGTTTAACTGCAGTAAGCTAGCTTTGACTCAGGCTATCCTGTACTATGACTACGAGTAACTTCTTTGAGGTGAGAAAGCACACAGAGTCCACATATTCACCATATCAATACACCACTATGGATCCTCTCCTGTCTCGATCCCTACAAGAAGGCCATCCAGAGCACTCACACTTATCTTGCGCATTTTAGGGTATCCATTTCGAGTGATTTATGAACCATATAAGTCTCCAAGTAGTCCATATCCGAGGACGCGACTATTTGAATAATTCAGTTAACCCTGCAGGGGTGTACTTCTTCACACACACTCTCACCAATTACCACCATATACATGTCATGTATCTCGGCAACCTTCAAGCGGAAGCCTGGTGAGGGTGTCGGCCACAACCTGACTAACCATGCAAGACTCCAGTCTAGGTTTATCGCCTATCTAAGGCTGAACCCGCAAGGGAAGTCCGATCGAAGTATCCATCACGTCCCTAAATGATGTGTGAAGGGTTCCCAAGTCCACCATCTGGGCGCCACTTGGTACACCGGGCCACGGTGCCTAGTCTGTCTCAAGCCCACCTGTATCGGTGCCACTTGGTAGATAAATAGCATAACATACAAACACCAGAAACTAGTTGCAACTCCTGGAGAAAGATCAAGGCAATTAATAAGCGAGAGGGGCCGCATTGCCGGAACCCAATGTGTGGTAGTAGCAGATAGTCTTCACTGGTATCGTTAAGTGCTATACAAACGGTTCTTACCCCCTTTCCGCGGCAGAGTTTTAAACCGTCGCCTTGCATGTGTGTGCGATAGGGGGGTCCTTCACACACGACATAGAAACCGTCGGGGGTAGGTGAGCGGCTACTGACGATTTCCATAGAATAAACGTATGAGAAGTCGTGGCCTGTCCCACACGTTAGGCCTCGACGTTATGTTCTGATCTGAGAGACATCCGAAACGATTACAGAGCTATACTCGTGTGAAAAAGGTGGATATCAGAAACATTTAATCTACTGATGTGTTTGCGATAGGTGCGTGCGTCGTTGCACATAGTTAAAAAATGTAAAATATGTGTGATGCCTCTACTATCATCAACGTGTTCATTTCATAACTGTGTGTGATAGGTATTCCTACCACACACGGGCTCCATATATGCACCGTCTTCTTTTTCTCCAATATTACACACGCATATAGATTTGAAACGTTTGCCGTATTACCATGAATCGCACACACATATAAACAGAACCGTGTCTGGTACTGCTGGAAAACCCACACCCATATGAGGTGAAACCATGTGTTCGTTCATTGAGCATCGCAGACGTTTCCCGTCAAAGAACCGTCTGCTCTATATTTTTTCATCGCACACGTTATTTTCTTTCTAACCGTGTGTACATTATTTTATTCTCTCATATTTTATTTTATTTTCCTTGTAATTTATTATTCAAATTGGAAATTTTGAATTTTGAAACATGGAATTCAAATTCTCAGCACAATGGTTCAACAACCAATCCATAAATAAAATTATCAATACAATATGTTCAGTAATTACAGGACTAGGCAGCAATTAACTATGATGAACCACGATATTTAGAGGCGGTAAAGGTGAAGAGAGAACTGTAAATCATTTTAGCTGCCGATGGTGTTGAAGAAGCGGAATGGCCATAATGCGCCCTCCTGCATGCCAAAGGTGCACACAAATTTTGTCCAACCCCTTGTGACTATCGCCCTCCCATCCTTCACCGCCTTTAGGAAGACTTCTAGACAATTATCATGGTAGTATGAATTATACATTTTAACCTTAGTTGCCTCCACTCCGGTCATGTAGTTTGCAAGGTAATCATTAGTAAATTGCTTTGGAAACCACTGAAAAGAGAAAACTTCCAGATATTCATGTCTAATGGAGTAACTCATTATGGGCAAGGGGAAAGGCAACACATTACTTGCCATCCTAAAGTTCATTGTTGTCTTGGAAAAAGTGTAAATAAAGAGTTCAATTCCCATCACCTGTCTCTTTCGTCTAATAATCTTTTTTAGTTTCCTCATTTGATGCTTGTTCATAAATATCTCATTGCCCCATATGCAAAAGGGGTCAAAGCGTGGATCAGTACTACTGATATATGTACCTACATGCAACTAGTAAATGATAGAAGCTAAATTGCAATTGCACAAATGATGTAAAATACTACTCCATCCATTCGTAAACACAAGTATTTTTAGAGATTTCAATATGAATTACATACGGGTGTATATAGACATAGTTTAGATTAGAATGTAGATCCACTCATTTTCTCTGTAGTAGTCTATATTGGAATCTCTAAAAAGACTTATATTTAGGAACAGAAGGAGTATATGACATGGGATGCAGCTAACCTGGACGGCAAACAACAACATCGCCCATTGTGGCCCTCTGTAAGTACATGGAAAGGCAATGTTAACTACACAGGGTTAACATCCACCAAAAATAGCAAATGGTAATAAAATGACAACATCTTGTGTGATATCTTCATTGCGAAAGAGTAGCACGGTAGCAAAGGGATGGATTAAAAAATGGATAGAACTATTTACTACAATAGGCTTAACAGCAACCTAAGTCAACTATTGTAAGCTTGCAGCTGGTATTAGTGAAATTGAGCTGAACAGTTCATACTTGAACATCATACAGTGTGCAGTAATGAAATAAACAAGGAACGTTTAACTACAGACAACCTAGTATAGCTACTGAAACTGGTACTGATAAGATTCAAATTGATAGAGTTAAACATCGCAAGGGAAATGCTGCTAGAGCAGAGAATGACCAGTTATCTATAAAAAGGTAGGGAAAATAGCTAAGATGAGTTAGGCATGTTTACTACAACATGCTTAATACATCAACCGTACAAAACATAGCCATTGCAACTGGTATTTGTAAAATTGAACTGGTCAGTTCATACTTGGTAAATCCTGAGGGGTAGTTGCTGGGGCACTTCATCTAGGCCAGAGCTCGCCCCAAGTCGGTGGCGGCAGAGGTGAGGTGTTCATCCGGGTCGAAGCGTGGATCAGTGCCGCTGACATGTGTACCTACAAGAAGCAATTAATTGTTACAAGCTAAACTGCAATTGCACAAATGATGTAAAATACTATAGGACATGGGATGCAGCTAAACTCGATGGCAAACAACAACATCACTCATTATGGCCGTGCGTAAGTACATAGAAAGGCGTGTTAATTACAACAAGGTTAGGATCCACCAAAAATAGCAAATGGAAATAAAACGACAACATCTCTAGTGATATCTTCATTGCGGAGAGTAGCACGGTAGCAAAGGGACAGATTAAAAAATGGATAGAATTGTTAATTGCAACAGGCTTAACAGTATCCTAAGTCATGTATTGTAAGTTTGTAGCTGATATTGGTGAAATTGAGCTGGACAATTTATACATGAACATCACACGGTGTGCAATACTGAAATAAACAAGGCACATTTAACTACACACAACCTAGTATAGCCATTGAAACTTGTACTGATAAAAATGTAATTGACCGAGTTAAAAATCGCAAGGCAAGTGCTGCTAGAGCAGAGAATGGCCCAGTTGTCTATAAAAAGGTAGGGAAAATAGCTAAGACAGGTTAGGCGGGATTACTACAACATGCTTAATACATCAATCGTAAAAAACATAGCCATTGCAATTGGTATTGGTAAAATTGAACTGGTAAGTTCATACTTGATAAATCCTGAGGGGTAGTTGCTGGGGCACTTCATCTAGGCCAGAGCCCGCCCCAAGTCGGTGGCGGTGGAGGCGAGGTGTTCCTCCGGGTCGACACGCACAACGACCATCGTGCCATCGACCGCTATCAGCTCCTCACCCTCCTTGTTGTTGGGGAACGTAGCAATAATTCAAAATTTTCCTACGTGTCACCAAGATCAATCTAGGAGATGCTAGCAACGAGAGAGAGAAGGGAGAGCATCTTCATACCCTTGAAGATCGCTAAGCGGAAGCGTTACAAGAACGCGGTTGATGGAGTCATACTCGCGGCGATTCAAATCGCGGAAGATCCGATCTAGCGCCGAACGGACGGCGCCTCCGCGTTCAACACACGTACAGCCCGGGGACGTCTCCTCCTTCTTGATCCAGCAAGGGGAGAGGAGAAGTTGAGGGAGAGCTCCGGCAGCACGACGGCGTGGTGGTGGAGCTTGTGGTATTCCTGCAGGGCTTCGCACAGCACTACGGAGGAGGAGGAAGTGTTGGAGGAGGGAGGGGCTGCGCCAGGGATAGGGGTGCGGCTGCCCTCTCTCTCCCTCACTATATATAGGGGGAAGGGGGAGGAGGAGGCGCCCTAGGGTTTCCCTAGGGGAGGGGCGGCGGCCACAGGGGAAACCCTAGATGGGTTTGGGCGCCCCCACCCCTAGGAAACTTGCCCCCCAAGCCGGGAGGGGTGGCTGCCCTAGGGGAGGCGCCTCCACCTCTCCAGGTTACGTGAGATGGGGTGGGAGGGGCGCTCAGCCCCTTAGTGGGCTGATGTGCCCCCTCCCCTTGGCCCATAAGGCCCCCCAACGCTTGTCGGGGCCTCCGAAACCCCTTTCGGACACGCTGGTCGTCACCCGGTACCCCCGGAACAATTCCGGACTCCAATACCCTTCGTCCAATATATCGATCTTCACCTCCGGACCATTCCGGAGTTCCTCGTCACGTCCGGGATCTCATCCGGGACTCCGAACAACCTTCGGTAACCACATACTATTTCCAATAACAACTCTAGCGTCACCGAACCTTAAGTGTGTAGACCCTACGGGTTCGGGAACCATGCAGGCATGACCGAGACATTTCTCCGGCCAATAACCAACAGCGGGATCTGGATACCCATGTTAGCTCCCACATGTTCCACGATGATCTCATCAGATGAACCACGATGTCGGGGATTCAATCAATCCCGTATACAATTCCCTTTGTCTATCGGTATGTTACTTGCCCGAGATTCGATCGTCGGTATCCCTATACCTTGTTCAATCTCGTTACCGGCAAGTCTCTTTACTCGTTCCGTAATGCATGATCCCGTGACTAACTCCTTAGTCACATTGAGCTCATTATGATGATGCATTACCGAGTGGGCCCAGAGATACCTCTCCGTCATACGGAGTGACAAATCCCAGTCTCGATTCGTGCCAACCCAACAGACACTTTCGGAGATACCTGTAGTGCACCTTTATAGCCACCCAGTTACGTTGTGACGTTTGGTACACCCAAAGCATTCCTACGGTATCCGGGAGTTGCACAATCTCATGGTCTAAGGAAATGATACTTGACATTAGAAAAGCTCTTAGCAAACGAACTACACGATCTTGTGCTATGCTTAGGATTGGGTCTTGTCCATCACATCATTCTCCTAATGATGTGATCCCGTTATCAATGACATCCAATGTCCATGGTCAGGAAACCATAACCATCTATTGATCAACGAGCTAGTCAACTAGAGGCTCACTAGGGACATGTTGTGGTCTATGTATTCACACATGTATTACGGTTTCCAGTTAATACAATTATAGCATGAACAATAGACAATTATCATGAACAAGGAAATATAATAATAACCATTTTATTATTGCCTCTAGGGCATATTTCCAACAGTCTCCCACTTGCACTCGAGTCAATAATCTAGTTCACATCACTATGTGATTGTAATGAATCCAACACCCATGGGGTTTGATCATATCTCGCTTGTGAGAGAGGTTATTAGTCAACGGGTCTGAACCTTTCAGATCCGTGTGTGCTTTACAAATCTCTATGTCATCTTGTAGATGCAGCTACCACGCGCTATTTGGAGCTATTCCAAATAACTGCTCTACTATATGAATCCGGTTTACTACTCAGAGTCATCCAGATTAGTGTCAAAGTTTGCATCGACGTAACCCTTTACGACGAACTCTTTTACCACCTCCATAATCGAGAAAATTCCTTAGTCCACTAGTTACTAAGGATAACTTTGACCGTTGTCCTGTGATCCATTCCTGGATCACTCTTGTACCCCTTGACTGACTCATGGCAAGGCACACTTCAGGTGCGGTACACAGCATAGCATACTGTAGAGCCTACGTCTAAAGCATAGGGGACGACCTTCGTCCTTTCTCTCTCTTCTGCCGTGGTCAGGTCTTGAGTCTTACTCAATACTCACACCTTATAACACAGCCAAGAACTCCTTCTTTGCCGATCTATTTTGAACTCCTTCAAAATCTTGTCACGGTATGTATTCATTTGAAAGTACTATTAAGCGTTTTTGATCTATCCTTATAGATCTTGATGCTCAATGTTCAAGTAGCTTAATCCAGGTTTTCCATTGAAAAACACTTTTCAAATAACCCTATATGCTTTCCAGAAATTCTACATCATTTCTGATCAACAATATGTCAACAACATATACTCATCAGAAATTCTATAGTGCTCCCACTCACTTCTTTGGAAATACAAGTTTCTCATAAACTTTGTATAAACCCAAAATCTTTGATCATCTCATCAAAGCGTATATTCCAACTCCGAGATGCTTACTCCAGTCCTTAGAAGGATTGCTGGAGCTTTGCATACTTGTTAGCATCTTTAGGATTGACAAAACCTTCTGGTTGTATCACATACAACCTTTCCTCAAGAAAATCGTCGAGGAAACAATGTTTTGACATCCTATCTGCAAGATTTCATAAATAATGCAGTAACTGCTAATATAATTCCAACAGACTCTTAGTATCGCTACGAGTGAGAAAGTCTCATCGTAGTCAACTCCTTGAACTTGTCGGAAAACATCTTAGCGACAAGTCGAGCTTTCTTAATGGTGACACTTACCATCATTGTCCGTCTTCCTTTTAAAATCCATCTGTACCCAACAGCCTTACGACCATCAAGTAGTTCTTCCAAAGTCTACACTTTGTTTTCATACATGGATCCTCTCTCGGATTTTATGGCCTCGAGCCATTTGTCGGAATCCGGGCCCACCATCGCTTCTCCATAGCTCGTAGGTTCATTGTTGTCTAGCAACATGACCTCCAAGACAGGATTACCGTACCACTCTGAAGTAGTACGCATCCTTGTCGACCTACGAGGTTTGGTAGTGACTTGATCCGAAGTTTCATGATCACTATCATCAGCTTCCACTTCAATTGGTGTAGGCGCCACAGGAACAACTTCCTGTGCCCTGCTACACACTAGTTGAAGTGATGGTTCAATAACCTCATCAAGTCTCCACCATCCTCCCACTCAATTCTTTCGAGAGAAACTTTTCCTCGAGAAAGGACCCGTTTCTAGAAACAATCACTTTTGCTTCCGGATCTGAAATAGGAGGTATACCCAACTGTTTTGGGTGTCCTATGAAGATGCATTTATCCGCTTTGGGTTCGAGCTTATCAGGCTAAAACTTTTCACATAAGCGTCGCAGCCCCAAACTTTTAAGAAACGACAGCTTAGGTTTCTCTAAACCATAGTTCATACGGTGTCATCTCAACGGAATTACGTGGTGCCCTATTTAAAGTGAATGCGGTTGTCTCTAATGCCTAACCCATAAACGATAGTGGTAATTCGATAAGAGACATCATGGTATGCACCATATCCAATAGGGTGCAGCTATGATGTTCGGACACACCATCACACTATGGTGTTCCAGGCGGTATTAGTTGTGAAACAATTTCCACAATGTCTTAATTGTGTACCAAACTCGTAACTCAGATATTCATCTCTATGATCATATCATAGACATTTTATCCTCTTGTCACGACGATCTTCAACTTCACTCTGAAATTACTTGAACCTTTCAATAATTCAGACTTGTGTTTCATCAAGTAAATATACTCAGCATCTACTCAAATCATCTGTGAAGTAAGAACAGAACGATATCCACTGTGTGCCTCAGCACTCATTGGACTGCACACATCAAAATGTATTACTTCCAACAAGTTGCTTTCTTGTTCCATCTCACTGAAAACGAGGCCTTTCAGTCATCTTGCCCATGTGGTATGATTTGCATGTCTCAAGTGATTCAAAATCAAGTGAGTCCAAACGATCCATCTGCATGGAGTTTCTTCATGCGTATATACCAATAGACATGGTTCGCATGTCTCAATCTTTTCAAAAACGAGTGAGTCCAAAGATCCATCAACATGGAGCTTCTTCATGCGTTTTATACCAATATGACTCAAATGGCAGTGCCACAAGTATGTGGTACTATCATTACTATCTTATATCTTTTGGCATGAACATGTGTATCACTACGATCGAGATTCAATAAACCATTCATTTTAGGTGCAAGACCATTGAAGGTATTATTCAAATAAACAGAGTAACCATTATTCTCCTTAAATGAATAACCGTATTGCGATAAACATAATCCAATCATGTCTATGCTCAACGCAAACACCAAATAACAATTATTTAGGTTTAACACCAATCCCGATGGTAGAGGGAGCATGCGATGTTTGATCACATCAACCTTGGAAACACTTCCAACACATATCGTCATCTCACCTTTAGCTAGTCTCCGTTTATTCCGTAGCTTTTATTTCGAGTTACTAACACTTAGCAACCGAACGGGTATCTAATACCCTGGTGCTACTAGGAGTACTAGTAAAGTACACATTAATATAATGTATATCCAATATAATTCTGTCGACCTTGCCAGCCTTCTCATCTACCAAGTATCTAGGGTAGTTCTGCTTCAGTGACCGTTCCCCTCATTACAGAAGCACTTAGTCTCGGGTTTGGGTTCAACCTTGGGTTTCTTCACTAGAGCAGCAACTGATTTGCCGTTTCATGAAGTATCCCTTCTTGCCCTTGCCCTTCTTGAAACTAGTGGTTTTACTAACCATCAACAATTGATGCTCCTACTTGATTTCTACTTTCGTGGTGTCAAATGTCGCGAATAGCTCAAGGATCATCATATCTATCCCTGATATGTTATAGTTCATCACGAAGCTCTAGTAGCTTGGTGGCAGTGACTTTGGAGAACCATCACTATCTCATCTGGAAGATTAACTCCCACTCGATTCAAGCGATTGTAGTACTCAGACAATCTGAGCACATGCTCAACGATTGAGCTTTTCTCCCTTAGTTTGCAGGCTTAAGAAACTTGTCAGAGGTCTCATACCTCTTGACGTGGGCACCAGTCTGAAATCCCAATTTCAGTCTTTGGAACATCTCATATGTTCTATGACGTTTCAAAAACGTCTTTGGCGCCTCAATTCTAAACCGTTAGAATTATGCACTGAACTATCACGTAGTCATCAAAACGTGTATGTCAGATGTTCGCAACATCCACAGGCGACGCTCGAGGTTCAGCACACTGAGCGGTGCATTAAGGACATAAGCCTTCTGCGCAGCAATGAGGATAATCCTCAGTTTACGGACCCAGTCCGCATAATTGCTACTATCAACTTTCAACTAAATTTTCTCTAGGAACATATCTTAAATAGTAGAACTAAAGCGTAAGCTACGACATAATTTGCAAAGACCTTTTGACTATGTTCATGATAATTAAGTTCATCTGATTATTTAATGAACTCCCACTTAGATAGACATCCCTCTAGTCATCTAAGTGATACATGATCCGAGTCAACTAGGTCGTGTCCGATCATCACGTGAGACGGCCTAGTCATCATCGGTGAACATCTTCATGTTGATTGTATCTACTATATGACTCATGTTCGGCCTTTCAGTCTCTCGTGTTCCGAGGCCATGTCTGTACATGCTAGGCTCATCAAGTCAACCTAAGTGTTTTGCATGTGTAAATCTGGCTTACACCCGTTGTATGCGAACGTTAGAATCTATCACACCCGATCATCACGTGGTGCTTCGAAACAACGTACTTTCGCAACGGTGCACAGTTAGGGGGAACACTTTCTTGAAATTTTAGTGAGGGATCATCTTTTATGCTACCGTCGTTCTAAGAAAATAAGATGTAAACATGACAAACATCACATGCAAATCATAAAGTGACATGATATGGCCAATATCATCTTGCGCCTTTGATCTCCATCTTTGAGGCGCGGCATGATCAGCTTCGTCACCGGCATGACAACATGATCTCCATCATCATGATCTCCCTCCATCATCGTGTCTTCATGAAGTTGTCTCGCCAACTATTACTTCTACTACTATGGCTAACGGTTAGCAATAAAGTAAAGTAATTACATGGCGTTTTCATTGACACGCAGGTCATACAATAAATTAAGACAACTCATATGGCTCCTGCCGGTTATCATACTCATCGACATGCAAGTCGCGATTCCTATTACAAGAACTTGATCAATCTCATACATCACATATATCATTCATCACATCCTTTTGGCCATATCACATCACATAGCTTACCCTGCAAAAACAAGTTAGACGTCCTCTAATTGTTGTTGCATGTTTTACGTGGCTGCTATGGGTTTCTAGCAAGAACGTTTCTTACCTACGCAAAAGCCACAACAGTGATATGCCAATTGATATTTACCCTTCATAAGGACCCTTTTCATCGAATCCGATCCGACTAAAGTGGGAGAGACAGACACCCGCTAGCCACCTTATGCAACAAGTGCATGTCAGTCGGTGGAACCTGTCTCACGTAAGTGTACGTGTAAGGTCGGTCCAGGCCGCTTCATCCCACAATACCGCCGAACCAAGATAGGACTAGTAACGGTAAGCAAATTGAACAAACCAACGCCCACAACTACTTGTGTTCTACTCGTGCATAGAATCTACGCATAGACCTAGCTCATGATGCCACTGTTGGGGAACGTAGCAATAATTCAAAATTTTCCTACGTGTCACCAAGATCAATCTAGGAGATGCTAGCAATGAGAGAGAGAAGGGAGAGCATCTTCATACCCTTGAAGCGTTACAAGAATGCGGTTGATGGAGTCGTACTCGCGGCGATTCAAATCGCGGAAGATCCGATCTAGCGCCGAATGGACGGCGCCTCCACGTTCAACACACGTACAGCCTGGGGACGTCTCCTCCTTCTTGATCCAGCAGGGGAGAGGAGAAGTTGAGGGAGAGCTCCGGCAGCACGACGGCGTGGTGGTGGAGCTTGTGGTATTCCTGCAGGGCTTCGCCAAGCACTACGGAGGAGGAGGAAGAGGAAGAGTTGGAGGAGGGAGGGGCTGCGCCAGGGAAGGGGGTGCGGCTGACCTCTCTCTCCCTCACTATATATAGGGGGGAGAGGAGGAGGAGGCACCCTAGGGTTTTGCTAGGGGAGGGGCGGCGGTCACAGGGGAAACCCTAGATGGGTTTGGGCGCCCCCACCCCTAGGAAACTTGCCCCCCAAGCCGGGAGGGGTGGCTGCCCTAGGGGAGGCGCCTCCACCTCTCCAGGTTATGTGAGATGGGGTGGGAGGGGCGCTCAGCCCCTTAGTGGGCTGATGTGCCCCCTCCCCTTGGCCCATAAGCCGCCCCCCCCCAACGCTTGTCGGGGCCTCCAAAACCCCTTTCGGACACGCTGGTCGTCACCCGGTACCCCCGGAACAATTCTGGACTCCAATACCCTTCGTCCAATATATCGATCTTCACCTCCGGACCATTCCGGAGTTCCTCGTGACGTCCGGGATCTCATCCGGGACTCCGAACAACCTTCGGTAACCACATACTATTTCCCATAACAACTCTAGCGTCACTGAACCTTAAGTGCGTAGACCCTACGGGTTCGGGAACCATGCAGACATGACCGAGACATTTCTCCGGCCAATAACCAACAGCGGGATCTGGATACCCATGTTGGCTCCCACATGTTCCACGATGATCTCATCGGATGAACCACATTGTCGGGGATTCAATCAATCCCGTATTCAATTCCCTTTGTCTATCGGTATGTTACTTGCCCGAGATTCGATCGTCGGCATCCCTATACCTTGTTCAATCTTGTTACCGGCAAGTCTCTTTACTCGTTCCGTAACACATGATCTATGACTAACTCCTTAGTCACACTGAGCTCATTATGACGATGCATTACCGAGTGGGCCCAGAGATACCTCTTCGTCATACGGAGTGACAAATCCCAGTCTCGATTCGTGCCAACTCAACAGAGACTTTCGGAGCTACCTGTAGTGCACCTTTATAGTCACCCAGTTACGTTGTGACGTTTGGTACACCCAAAGCATTCCTACGGTATCCGGGAGTTGCACAATCTCATGGTCTAAGAAAATGATACTTGACATTAGAAAAGCTCTTAGCAAACGAACTACACGATCTTGTGCTATGCTTAGGATTGGGTCTTGTCCATCACATCATTCTCCTAATGATGTGATCCCGTTATCAATGACATCCAATGTCCATGGTCAGGAAACCATGACCATCTATTGATCAACGAGCTAGTCAACTAGAGGCTCACTAGGGACATGTTGTGGTCTATGTATTCACACATGTATTACGGTTTCCAGTTAATACAATTATAGCATGAACAATAGACAATTATCATGAACAAGGAAATATAATAATAACCATTTTATTATTGCCTCTAGGGCATATTTCCAACACATGTGATATGTGGTTGGGCCTACGCGGCGATGCTCTGGAGTAGGGGTTGTGGGGATTTGGAGGCATGAGGATGTTTCGTAGACGCCATTTAAGCGATCAGGCCGTGACCATGATAGATATTGGTGGGTTACCTGACTGGATCGACGAGGCTCGGGCGGAACGTAGATGTGGTTCAAGCTATGGTTGCAGGCGGCGGATTGAGCTACCCGGGGGAGGGTGGGGAGATACTGCGGAAATGTGATGGGTGGGGATGTGGTGGGAGGAATAAATTCTGAAATCGCGCGCGTAATGAAAATTTCGCCGCGAAACCCGAAACTTGGGCGAGGGAAACACATAACACAGACGAAGCGCGCAAAATACTCGCGTGCAAGAAAACAGAAATTGGTGGATCCCATCTCCAAAAGAATCTACACGTGTAGTTGATCAAATCGGTCAATGGCGGTCGTGATGGTACGCTTGGATTATTAGAAAACATCGCACATGTAACCGACTTAATCATTAACACAAAGAAACGCACATGGTACGCCATAGAAACCATGTGTTTTGTGATCTTCTAATAATTCTTATATCTATCAGCATCTACAGCTGCACCTGCAAATTTAAAAATCTCTTTCATTGTAGAAATGTTATTCAACGTACATGAACGAGGCAAAGGTGACACTCGATGAACAATCATTGGTTTATGAAATGCAATCAAGTGTCAACTTGCCTCGCTCACACAGTAAGAATTGATCATATGCAACAAAAGAGAAGCTTGCTGCCATTCGCCGGCGCGGCTATTTAAGCTGGTGTGCGGCCAACTCGCCCGCAAGGTGGTACTAAAAACCAGCTACGAGCAGCTCATCTCTGGTGGCCTCGGGTGGTTGTCGGTGGACCTTTTGGGAGGATTCATGGTCGGGGTACGGCTACAAAACTTCAGTGAGCACATGCTAAGCAATGCTCAAAGCCCTAAAAGGATGCGCTTATCGATATTATACATTAATAATATGTGACGCCCCCGATTCAATTGTACACTAATCATACACACAAACGTGTACGATTAAGATCAAGGACTCACGGGAAGATATCACAACACAACTCTAAACATAAATTAAGTCATACAAGCTTCATATTACAAAGCCAGGGTCCTCGAGGGCTCGAATATAAATGCTCGATCATAAATGAGTCAGTGGAAGCAACAATATCTGAGTACAGACACAAAGTTAAGCAAGGTGCCATAAGATGGCTAGCACAAACATAGATACAGATTGAAGAGGCGTAGGCCTCCTGCCTGGGATCCTCGCAAACTACTCCTGGTCGTTGGCAGTCTGCACGTAGTAGTAGGCACCCCCGGTGCAGTAGTAGTCGTTAGCGGCGGTGGCATCTGGCTCCTGGGATCCACAAACTGATCGTAGCAACTGGGTATAGGGCAAAAGAGGGAAGCAAAGCAACCGTGAGTACTCATCCAAAGTACTCGCAAGACTGACATCAGATTTATACTACATATGCATCGGTATCAACAAAGAGGGTAGTATATGTGGACTAAACTGCAGAATGCCAGAATAAGAGGGGGAGAAGCTAGTCCTATCGAAGACTACGCTTCTGGCAGCCTCCGTCTTGAAGCAGTACAAGAGAGTAGCTGGAAATAACAAGTATCACCGTATAGTATAAACCTACTCGATGATCCTCTCCACGACACCCTGTGAGAGAGCGATCACCCGGTTGTATCTGGCACTTGAGGGGGTGTGTTTTATTAAGTATTCAGTGTTAGTTGTAAGACGTTGGAGTACAACTCCAAGTCGTCCTGTTACCGTGGACACAACTATTCAAATAGATCATCTTTCCTGCAGGGATGCACCACATTCCCCAACACGCTCGATCCCTCTGTCCGGACACACTTTCCTGGGTCATGCCCGGCCTCAGAAGATCAACACGTGACAGCCCTACCTAGGGTCAACAAAGAGGTTAGCACGTCGGTCTAAATCCGAAGCCCGCAGGGGTCTTGGGCCCATCGCCCATTGCACTCCTGCACGTTGCGAGGGCGGCTAGGACCAGTCCTGGCAACCTCCATTACCAAGGCAGGTGCTTTACGCGGACCACCTGGGCGCGCGCCACTCAGTCGCTGACGTTTGGAAAGCTTCGGCTGATACTACAACGTCGGTTGCCCATATCTTGTCCCATGCTGCGGTTAGTGCGTATATGGCCAACGACGAACTCAGATCAAATACCCAATCTCATTAAGTGTGTTATTTTGAAGTAACCGCGGAGGCCGACTAGGGACCAGGCCCACCTCTCTCCTAGGTGGTCTCAACCCGCCCTGTTGCTCCACGACAAAGTAACAACCAGGAGCCGTCGGGAACCCAGGCCCACCACTACCTGGGTAGAACCACCTGTCCCTTCAACCCCCACATCCGAACAGTAACATAAGTAACGTAACAGTATATAGTATATACTCTCTATCACCTCCCGAAGTGATCACGACCCGATAGTATAGCATGGCAGACGGACAAGTATGTAGGGCCACTGATGGAAATCTAGCATCCAATACTAAGCATTAGGATTGCAGGTAAAGGTATCAACGCTAGTAGCAAAGACAAGCTATATATGCAGCAGAATAGGATCATCCGAAAAGCAATAACAGCTACACTAATCTAATGCAAGCAGTAGAAAGAAGGAGTAGGCAGTATTGGGATGAACAAAACTTTAGTGAACACATGCTAAGCAACGCTCAAAGCCCTAAAAGGATGCACTTATCGACATTATACGTTAAAAACAGATAATACCAACTTAAATTCCTAGATACTAGTAATTTTCTCTAAAACTAGTAAGTAGTACTGGTAGATGCTTGTAATTAATTAAAAAACTTACGGCCGACACACGCACTAACTACTTCTCACATCCTGGCCAGACGTAATCGATCTGCTTCTCGGCCTTGTCGGCGGCAGCACACCATGCTTGGATCTGTGCATAGCTCTCATCAGTGTTGTGGTAGTTACCGCCGTGGTCTTGGCAGGTGGAGGCATCGGGGCATGCTGGCCAGACGCCTTTGTTCTCCTTCCCGGCCTTGTCGGTGGTAGCCCGTCGTGCTTGGATCTCCGCCGAGCTCTCCTCAGCAGGGTGTGCCGCCTCTTCTTTCTTGCGGCAGCAGGACTCTCTTTTCTTGAATGCCTTCTTCCTTTTTCGCTCATTCTGTGCGGCTTTGGCCGCCTCTTTCTCCACCGCCCATTCGGCCTTGGCAGCTTCAAAGTCCGCCCACGTAGATTTGCTGCCACAGGCGGCAATGAACTCGGCGCGGTAGGTTGCCATCACATCCTTACCATTTAGTCTGTGGTCGCGGGCGGTGAGGAACTCAACACGGCGGGATGCCATTGCTTCCTTACGAGCGGTGACATGAATGACACTTGGAGAGAGCTCTCGGGCGGAGTGGCCGGGCAACCGTACAATGTGGTGGTTTTTTAGAGCTCAAGGACAAACGACGAAGGAAATTTGGCTTCCCCTACAATCTTGGTCATTTATTATCTCACACGGTTCATCTCCGTCGCCTCTGGAAACTGTGTACGCTCACCCTATTATGTGTTGCATTCTGATTGGCCAGAACCTCAGCTACGCAGATCGCGCATGTGCACCATAGGATGCACCACGATCGAATGACAATCCACGTCCCTCTCATCACACCCATGCAACTGTAGCTGGGATTTGATGTATTTGCGCTAAATGTCTAGAAAATGCACATAATCGCCTAAGTATGATAAATGAGCCCGAAAAAGTGCCAAATGTGAACACGGTGGTTTGTAGGGTGTATGTTGATCATAAAAAAACTCAAGGACAAAGGACGAGGAAATTTGGATTCCCATTCAACCTTGGTGATTTCCCTCTCAAAACCACCAAACTTCCTCGGTAATGGTTCGATTTATGAAGAGCGTGCATGACAACATAAGCCAAGCCTTCTCAAATTTTTACCAGGGATGGTGAGGCCATACCATGGCACCATGCCAGTGTCAAGCATGTCTATCCTTTTTCTATAGTTGAAAAACCAATAAACGACACGTTTGCGGTTGACTCTTGCCAGACATATCCTTGAAATCTCTGCCCATTTCTTGTAAAAGGCACGAGAATTTACGAATACCACAAGCATGGTTTTCCAGACTGTTTTGTGCACTTTTAATGCACCGATTGTTTGAATTTGAATTATGTGCATTAATGCCTAGAAAATGCACATAATTGCCTAAATATGGAAAATGATCCCGGAAAAGTGCCAATTTGAACACGGTGTTTTGTAGGGTGTATGTTGACCGTAGAAAAAAACTCAAGGACAAAGGACATCGGAAATTTGTATTCCCCTTTAATCTTGGTGATTTCCCACTTGAGACCACGAAACTTCCTCTGTGACGTTTCGATTTATGAAGAGCGTGCATGACGACATAAGCCAAGCCTTCTCACATTTATACCAGGGCATGGTGAGGCCATACCATGGCACCATGCCAGGCGTGATGTCTTTCATTTTTCTATAGTTGAAAAACCAATAAACGACATGTTTGTGGTTGACTCTTGCCGAACATATCCTTGAAATCTCTGCCCATTCCTTGTAAGAGGCATGAGAATTTACTAAATACCACGAGCATGGTTTTCTAGACTATTTTTGTGCACTTTTTCATGCACCAATTGTTTGAATTTGAATTATGTGTATTAATGCCTAGAAAATGCACATGATCGCCTCAATATGGTAAATAAGCCTGGAAAAGTGCCAAATTTTAACATGGTGATTTGTAGGGTGTATGTTCATCATAGAAGAAAACTCAAGGACAAAAAACCCGCAGAGTGTAGGTATCATGTGAACCTTTGGTTATCATGTCATGTTCCCTTTGCTTCGCGATACTTTACAAGACCCGCAGAGTGTCGATGTCCTCCTGAGTCATGCACATGCTCACTATACCATCACTCTCATTGCCGATTTCGTTCTTCTTTCTCGTTGTAGTGTCCCGGTATCCCCGAGACATACTCACCCGTGTCTAGCCAGATGATGATGTATGCCATCACACCGAGAGGCCCCTAAGAATATCTCTCCATCATCGAAGAAGAAATCCCACTCTCGATCTATCTAGTGCCTTACCAAACTTTTCGATGAACCTATAAGTTGTCATGATGATCACCTAGTTAAAGATGACATTTGAGCAACCCCAAAGTCCATCATATGGTAGGAAGTGACTATGATACTCTCATGGTCCGAGGAACTGAAACACATGCTAACAGTGTATGTTATAACAATTGATTTCAGATGATATTATCTCAAAGTATAACAAACAAGATTGGGTTGATTCAATATGATTGTTCTTCTACCGTCCTAGTCTCAATGTTGTTTCATGACTATCGTTATACTTAACAATATCTTGAGATCCGGAAAACATGATCACCAACAACACTTGAGCCAGTCATAGAGGCAAGAGTGGGAACCTATTCTTTACTATTTATCATTCCACACATGCATATGAGTTTTCCACTGAATCGCATATTACAGGATCATATCAGTTATAGCAAGAAACATAAACACTTAATTATGAAATGGAAATATAATAATACAATATTTTGCCTCTAGTGAATATTTCCAAGAGTTGTAATATTGTAGAAACATAAGCATCTTGTGTTGCAAAATATTATATAGAGAAGGATATTTTGTGTGGCTAGTGGCTACTCCCCTAACCAAGTATTTTCCATGAATCTAGTCATGTTACCGTTCCCAATGATAAATTTGGTTCTATGGTAGAAGGGAACTCTCGTTCTAATTAGCCCCTTCCAGAAAAGAGAGTCATTGGGTCTGACAGTAACCTACACACCTTCGAATGTAGGTACTTATTCCGCAAATTTGCACCCACATTCCTTAGGTCCCAACAGAAATCTTGTACAGGCATTTGCTGAGCAAGCATTTATTCTTGCCCTCTAAGTTCTCAATCCCTAGCCCACCCTGGTCCTTTAGTCTATCGATAATATCCCACTTGGAAAGCGTGTATTTTGCCTTGTTTTCATCGCATTGCCAAAAAATCGTGATCGATGGATGTCTGTTATTGTCTTTTATTATTGAGTCATCACCCTCTCATTTAAGCATGAGTTGGAGAGCACTATTGTCATTCTTATGCATTGAGTATAGTTAGTGTTGAGTGTGACATGACTGGATCTTTTGTACCATGAATTACAATGTTTAGTCACTGCTTGAACTTCAGAGGTGCTCTGCATTTATATTTTGCGGTCTCGAAAAGGGCTAGTGAGATACCATGTTATCATATTGTATCTTGATTGTTTTGAAAATTGTTGGCATCCGAGATATCTTATTATTGCTCGCTAGTTGGTTATGTCATTCATATGAGTCAATGTGAGACCTAAATGTTATCATGAACATGGTTAGTTTATAATCTTTACTAAAACTTTAACATTAGTTAAGCATATATACAACAACAAGAACAAAAAGAGTTTGTAAATTTTTTTCTTTATCACTTTCAGTTTGTCAACTGAATTGCTTGAGGACAAGCAATGAGTTAAACTTGGGGGAGTTGATACGTCCCAAATGTATCTACTTTTCCAAACTCTTTTGCTCTTGTTTTGGACTCTAATTTGCATGATTTGAATGGAACTAACCTGGACTGACGCTATTTTCAGCCGAATTTCCATGGTGTTATTTTTGTGCAGAAATAGAAGTTCTTGGATGGAGCTGAAAATTTACGGAGAATTATTTTAGAATATATAAAAAATACTGGTGAAGAGAAATACTAGAGGGATGCCACAAGCCCAGGGGGCACGTCAACCCCAAGTGCATGCCTGGTAGGCTTGTGGGGCCCTGGCAACCCCTGCAACCATATCTCCAACTCCACCTATCCGTCCAGAAAAAGCCAGAGAGGAGGAATCATCAGGTTTTACGATACGGAGCCGCCGCCACCTCCTGATCTTCATCAGGAGGACTGATCTGGAGTCCGTTCTGGAATCCGGAGAGGGGGATTTGACGCCGTCATCATGACCAACCATCCTCCATCGCCAATTTCACGATGCTCACCGTCGGGAGTGAGTAATTTCTTCGTAGTCTTGCTGGACGGTGATGGGTCGGATGAGATTTTCATGTAACCGAGTTAGTTTTGTTAGAGCTTGATCCCTAGTATCCACTATGTTTTGAGATTGACGTTGCTATGACTTTTCTATGCTTAATGCTTGTCACTAGGGTCCGAGTGCCATGATTTCAGATCTGAACCCTTTATGTTTTCATGAATATATTTGTGTTCTTGATCCGATCTTGTAAGTTATACGCATCTATTACGTGTTATGATCCGCATACCCCAAGGTGACAATAATTGGGATTCTTTCTGGTTATTACCGTAGTTTGAGGAGTTCATGTATTCACCATGTGTTAATGCTTTGTTCTGGTTCTCTATTAAATGGAGGCCTTAATATCCCTTAGTTTCCATATGGACCCCTCTACCACGGGAGGTTAGGACAAAAGATGTCATGCAAGTTCTTATCGCAAGCATGTATGACTATATACGGAATACATGCCTACATTACATCGATGAATTGGAGCTAGTTCTGTGTCGCCCTAGGTTATAACTGTTACATGATGAATGTCATCCAACATAATCATCCATCATCGATCCAATGCCTATGAGCTTTTCACATATTGATCTTTATTGTTGTTGCTACTGTTACGATCACTATAAAACTGCTACTATTACTGTTACAGTTACTACTACTATCAAATTACCGTACTACTGTGCTACCGATCACTCTGCTGCAGATATTTAGTTCTCCAGGTGTGGTTGAATTGACAACTCAACTGCTAATATTTGCAAATATTCTTTGGCTCCCCTTGTGTCGAATCAAAAAATTGGGTTGAATACTCTACCCTCGCGAACTATTGCCATCCCCTATACTTGTGGGTTATCATGCGTATGTTATGAAGCAATTGAAACGTAATGCCTTTATGATAGATCATTTGAGTAACTTGATGTTTAGAATTGCTAATGATGTTAAGGATCTAGGAAAGCATGCTGCCATGGTTCAAACCCAGTTAGACCAAGTAGCTAAGTCATAAAAGGATTTGCTAAATGAGATGAATAATAACATGAATGATCATGTTGTTATAGTTATGACTAGGGGAAGTAAAATGAATCAGGAGCCACTTTATCCTGAAGGTCACCCTAAAAGAATTGAACAAGATTCTCAAAGAATTAATATAGATGCACCTAGTCCATCTAAGAAGAAAAAGAAAAGGAAAAAATGATAGGACTTTGCATGCTCCTAGTGAACTTGAAGTAGAAAAACCTCCTGAGAATAGTAATGATGTTTCTATTTTTGATGCTGAGACAGAATCTGGTAATGAACATTCACCTAGTGATAATGATGATGTTCATGTAGATGCTCAACCAGACAATGATAAAGAACTTGATAATGAAATAGAACCTGTTGTTGATCTTGATAACCCGCCTCCTAAAAATAAACGTTATGATAAAAGGGATTTCATTGCTAGAAAACATGGTAAAGAAAGTGAACCATGGGTTCAGAAACCCATGCCTTTCCCAACTAAACCATCTAAGAACAAAGTTGAATAAGAATTTGAACGCTTTGCTGAAATGCTTAGGCCAGTCTTTTACGCACTTGTTTGACTGATATTTTAAAGATGGCCCCATATGCTAAATACATGAAAGATATTGTCACTAATAAAAGAAAATTACCTGAAGCTGAAATATCCACCATGCTTGCCAATTATTCTTTTAAGGATGGAGTACCTAAGAAACTAGGAGATCCGGGAATACCTACTATACCATGCTCCATTAAAAGAAACTATGCCAAAAGTACTTTATGCGATTTAGGAGCCGATGTTAGTGTTACGCCTTTCTGTTTATATAGAAGACATGATTTTAATAAATTCACACCTACTGAAATATCATTGCAAATGGTGACAAATCAACTGCCATACTGATGTATACTACACAACTTGTTCTTGTAGACTCGTGTTGGGCCTCCAAGCGCAGAGTTTTGTAGGACAGTAGCAAATTTCCCTCAAGTGGATGACCTAAGGTTTATCAATCCGTGGGAGGCGTAGGGTGAATATGGTCTCTCTCAAATGACCCTGCAACCAAATAATAAAAAGTCTCTTGTGTCCCCAACACACAAAATACAATGGTAAATTGTATAGGTGCACTAGTTCAGTGAAGAGATGGTGATACAAGTGTAGTAATGATAGTAGATATTGATTTTTGTAACAGGAAAAATAAAAAATAACAAGGTAGCAAGTAACAAAAGTGAGCACAAATGGTATTGCAATGCTTGAAAATGAGGCCTAGGGTCCGTACTTTCACTAGTGCAATCTCTCAACAATGCTAATATAATTGGATCATATAACCATCCCTCAAAGTGCGATGAAGAATCACTCCAAAGTTCTTATCTAGCGGAGAACATAATAAGAAATTGTGTGTAGCTATTCTTTCCGATCGATCTATCCAAGAGTTCGTACTAAAATAACACCAAGTTATTCTTTCCGATCGATCTATCAAGAGTTCGTACTAAAATAACACTAAGTTATTCTTTCCGATCAATCTACCAAGAGTTTGTACTAAAATAACAAAAAAGCAAATTCAGATTCATAATACTCAATCCAACACAAAGTACCTCAAAGAGTGCCCCAAGATTTCTAGAGAAACAAAAGACGAGAACGTGCATCAACCCCTATGCATAGATTACCCCAATGTCACCTCGGGAATCCGCGAGTTGAGTGCTGATACGTTTCCAACGTATCTATAATTTTTTATTGTTCCATGCTATTATATTATCTGTTTTGGATGTTTTATATGCATTAATATGCAATTTTATATGATTTTTGGGACTAACCTATTAACCTAGAGCCCAGTGCCAGTTCCTGTTTTTTTCCTTGTTTTAGAGTTTCGCAGAAAAGGAATACCAAACGGAGTCCAAACGGAATGAGACTTTCGCGATGATTTTTCTTGGACCAGAAGACATCCAGAGGGTTTGGAGTGCACGTCAGGAAAGCCACGAGGTAGCCACAAGGTCAGGAGGCGCGCCCCCATCCTTGTGGGCCCCTCGTGACACCATCGACCTATTTCTTCTGCCTATATATTCTCAAATATCCCAAAACCTTCCAGGGGAGCCACGAAACCACTTTTCCACCGCCGCAACCTTCCGTACCCGTGAGATCCCATCTAGGGGCAATTTCCGGCGTCCTGCCGGAGGGGGATTCGATCACGGAGGGCTTCTACATCAACACCATTGCCTCTTCGATGAAGTGTGAGTAGTTTACCACAGACCTACGGGTCCATAGCTAGTAGCTAGATGGCTTCTTCTCTCTCTCTTTGATTCTCAATACCATGTTCTCCTCGATGTTCTTGGAGATCTATTCGATGTAATACTTTTTGCGATGTGTTTGCCGAGATCCGATAAATTGTGGATTTATGACCAGCTTATCTATGAATATTATTTGAATCTCCTCTGGATTCTTATATGCATGATTTGATATCTTTGCAAGTCTCTTCGAACTATCGATTTGGTTTGGCCAACTAGATTGGTTTTTCTTGCAATGGGAGAAGTGCTTATTTTTGGGTTCAATCTTGCGGTGCTCGATCCTAGTGACAGAAGGGGAACCGACACGTATTGTATTGTTGCCATCGAGGATAACAATATGGTTTTTTTTATCACATTGCTTGAGTTTATCGCGCTACATCATGTCATCTAACTTAATGTGTTACTCTGTTCTTATGAACTTAATACTCTAGATGCAGGCAGGAGTCGGTCGATGTGTGGAGTAATAATAGTAGATGCAGGCAGGAGTTGGTCTACTTGATACAGACGTGATGCCTATATTCATGATGATTGCCTTAGATATCGTCATAACTTTGCGTTTTTCTATCAATTGCTCGGCAGTAATTTGTGCACCCACTGTAATATTTTCTATCTTGAGAAAAGCCTCTAGTGAAACCTATGGCCCCCGGGTCTACTTTCCAACATATAAGTTTCCGTTCTACAATTTTAGTTTCCTATTTACTTTCTTTGCAATCTTTTACTTTCCGTTCCATAAACCAAAAATACCAAAAATATTACTTTACCATTTATTTATCTATATCAGATCTCACTTTGCAAATAACCGTGAAGGGATTGACAACCCCTTTATCGCGTTGGGTGCAAGTTGGTGTTTGTTTGTGCAGGTATTCAGTGGCTTGTGTGTTGTCTCCTACTGGATTGATACCTTGGTTCTCAAAACTGAGGGAAATACTTACTCTACTTTGCTGCATCACCCTTTCCTCTTCAAGGGAAAAACCAACGCAAGCTCAAGAGGTAGCATGAAGAATTTGTGGCGCCGTTTCCAGGGAGATCTACGCCAAGCCAAGACATACCAAGTACCCATCATAAACTCTCATCCCTCCATTACATTACTTTCCATCCGCCTCTCTTTTTCCTCTCCCCCACATCTAAAACGATTTTCGAAAAGATTCGCCTTTTCTTTGCCCCTCTTCTGTTCGCCTTCTTCGCTTGCTTTTTGTGTGCTCGTGTGTTTAAACGCCCGTTTAGCTCCTAAGGCTAGTCCTTTTTCTCTTCGTTTGTCTCCTGACTTTGAAGTTCTTCACTTCAAACAAAGACAAGGAAAAATTTAAAAGATGCTTGGTATAGGATGATAGAGTTCTATCGTAATTGCACTATAGAGGGAGATTTCAAGATTTTATTTCGTAATTTTTATGTTGGCCTAAACATGTCCCATAGGCAACTCTTGGATTTCGCTGCAAAAGGAATTTTATTGAAATTGAATTGATCGCAGCATTGCGTATGAGATTATAGAGGGAATAGTAGGAATACTATTCCCACAAAAAGGACTACATCATACTCAATAAGGGACCCAAGTTTTTGAGAAACTATGCAAAGTAACAATTTTTTTGCAAAAGTCTCTTGAACCTCTCAAAAATGTTAGCGGAAACCTTCACCGCATGAAGATGTTGATCACTCTTTGCAATAAGCAGTTGGATGCTCTAGATCTAAAAATTTCCGAATATGAAGGGAAATGCAAGGAACCTCCCGGATTCAAGCATAATTCCATTAAAAGATAAAAGCCAAAGATGATAATACCTAGATCTATTCGTGATTTATGCCTAGCTAAGGGCGTTAAACAATAGCGCTTCTTGGGAGGCAACCCAATTTTATTTTTGATTTTGCTTTTTAGGTTCTGTTTTGCATTAAATATTTCATCTAGCCTCTGGTTAGATGTGGTTTTGTGTTTTAATTAGTGTTTGTGCCAAGTAAGACCTTTGGGATAGCTTACGGTAATAGTTGATTTGATCTTGCTGAAAAAATAGAAACTTTTGCGCCCAGTCCCAGAATTTTAAAAAATCACAGGAGCGTCGAAAAATTCTGAATTTATTACACTAGATTGATATAAAAATTGCTTAGGTTGTACTAATATTTCAGGATTTTTGGATTTATAGAAGTATGCGAACTATCTATATTACTACAGACTATTATGTTTTTGACAGATTCTGTTTTTCGCGTGTTGTTTGCTTATTTTGATGCATCTATGGCTAGTATCGGGGGGTATGAACCATGGTAAAGTTGGAATACAGTAGATATTACACCAATATAAATAAATAATGAGTTCACAACAGTACCAAAAGTGGTGATTTATTTTCTTATACTAACAGAGCTTATGAGATTTTCTGTTGAGTTTTGTGTTGTGAGTTTTCAAGTTTTGCGTAAGGATTTGATGGACTATGGAATAAGGAGTGGCAAGAGCCTAAGCTTGGGGATGCCCAAGGCACCCCAAGGTAATATTCAAGGATACCAAGAGCCTATGCTTGGGGATGCCCCGGAAGGCATCCCCTCTTTCGTCTTCGTCTATCGGTAACTTTACTTGAGGCTATATTTTTATTCGCCACATGATATCTGTTTTGCTTGGAGCGTCTTGTATGATTTGATTCTTTGCTTTTTAGTTTTCCACAATCATCCTTGCTGTACACACATTTTGAGACAGACACGCATGAATCGTGATTTATTAGAATACTCTATGTGCTTCACTTATATCTTTTGAGCTAGGCAATTTTGCTCTAGTGCTTCACTTATATCTTTTAGAGTACGACGGTGGTTTTATTTTATAGAAATAGATGAACTCTCGTACTTCACTTATATTATTTTGAGAGTCCTTAAAACAGCATGGTAATTTGCTTTGGTTTATAAAATTAGTCCTAATATGGTAGGCATCCAAGAGGGATATAATAAAAACTTTCATATAAAGTGCATTGAATACTATGAGAAGTTTGATTCCTTATGACTGTTTCGAGATATGAAGATGGTGATATTAGAGTCATGCTAGTGAGTAATTGTGAATTTGAGAAATACTTGTGTTAAGGTTTGTGGGTCCCGTAGCATGCACGTATGGTGAACCGTTATGTAACGAAGTTGGAGCATGAGATATATTTTGATTGTCTTCCTTATCAGTGGCGGTCGGGGACGAGCGATGGTATTTTCCTACCAATCTATCCCCCTAGGAGCATGTGCGTAGTACTTTGTTTCGATGACTAATAGATTTTTGCAATAAGTATGTGAGTTCTTTATGACTAATGTTGAGTCCATGGATTATACGCACTTCCACCTTTCCGCCATTGCTAGCCTCTCTTGTACCATGCAACTTTCGCCGGTACCATACACCCACCTTACTCCTTCCTCAAAACAGCCACCATACCTACCTATTATGGCATTTCCATAGCCATTCGAGATATATTGCCATGCAACTTTCCACCGTTCTGTTTATTTGACATGCCTCATCATTGTCATATTGCTTCGCATGATCATGTAGTTGACATCGTATTTGCGGCAAAGCCACCGTTCATCCTTTTTTATACATGTTGCTCTTTATTCATCGCACATCCTGGTACACCGCCGGAGGCATTCACATAGAGTCATATTTTGTTCTAGTATCGAGTTGTAATTTTTTAGTTGTAAGTAAATAAAAGTGTGATGATCTTCATTATTAGTGCGGCTGCCGCCTGAAGTTCGACCTCCACTATCCCGCCATCGACCGCGATGGATGTGCTCGAATCACGCCGCCGCCCACCTCGATGGTTGAGCTCCTCCTATCTCCCGCCCCAGACCAAGGATTGACCCCCTATGACGCCGCCACCGCCCACCGACCGAGGATTGACCTCTTCTCCGGTAGCCGCTGCCTAGGCCGCCGCTGCCATCTCTATACGCAGAGCGGCTGTTTGTTTTATGATATCCGCAGAGCGGCCGTTTACACGGTATCTCACCATAACTCAATTATATGGACAGGGTAGTACATCACATACGGTTATGTAACGGCAACCGTGTCTAACCTACGTTGTCTTCTCACACGGTTTGGTGCGGAAATCGTGTGTGATGTTGTAATATAACACACAAACCATATGTATAAACAGTGTGCCGTATACAACATATAGTGCCATAAGTAGTTCCCGACCGTTAGCTTATCTCCATAGTTTCCCCATTTCCCCCAAATCCCTACATAGCCTCCAAATTCCCTCGCGTGACGCTGACATTGGCGGAATGCGGACGAGTGGTGCTGATGGTTTCGGTGCGGCTGCTCCTGCTTGTATCGCCGCCACGACGACAGTCGCCACCGAGCACTTATCTAAGGTCATCAGAAGGCAGGTGTACTACAGATCCGAATCGTCCTGTCGGGTTCCAATCTATCTCGATCTATTTTAGCATGTCCAAAGTATAGCTCCTTGCTGTTTCCGTCCTGAATGACCCCCCCCCCCAGGAAAGTGGTCCGCCACCGGATCCGGAGCATGACTCCAGACTCCTGCAACACGAGTTCGACTCCGAGTTTTGCGCAACTGAGAAGTACCAAAAGCTGAGTTGTGTGCATGGGCACACTCCCGCTCGACGTGTATGCACGGAGGGATTTGACATTGGCAGGCGGTTTCTCAGTTTCCCCTTAGAGGTTAGTGCTAGTTAAGTTCATCATTTTACTTCAGTTAATGCCACTGCTCATCCAGAATACTATTTAACATTGGCAGGGATATGAGGCTTGTGCCTTTGTTAACTGACTGGATGAAGAATGGCATTGCAGGGCTCGGAGTGTTATCACCAAGCTCGCAGAAGATAACGTAAAGTTGAAGAAGAAACTGGCTGATCTGGAATGTACAATCAGTACGATGAAGCAAGAAAGAATTAATCACAGGCAACAGATGAAAGAAAGAGACAAGGAACTAGCATGTGTAGTTGTGGTTGTCGCATTAGCCATGTTCTATTCGCTGTTTGCAATGATGATTAGGGGTTTTGTTTGACAGTATTGCTAAAGCACATCTAGATGTGCTCTAAGTAATGCACATCTAGGTCCTATGCCATTGATGTTACGCGAAGATTCGTGCAGATATTTTTCTTTGTCTTTTTCCTTTTCCTTTCTAGTTTGATTATCACTGGCTTTATCAATAAGAAGAGCTCAATGTATTGCTTGCCAATTGTCCTACTCCGTTCGTACCGGTACCGGTGCATAATTCCAAAACTCATTCCTTGTTTTTGTCCTGAAAAAGGAAACCAACCAAATAGCCAATAGGAGTCCTGCACAACCCCGGGAATTTGGAGCGACTGGGTACAAATAATTGCGGTTGATTATATCAGCGGTTAGATAATACGTTAACCCCCGCTTCAATTGGCAGTTCCTCTTCTCTGCATACCCCGCGTAAGTGTCCACCATCTTCATCATCCCCAGCAGGCCACATTACACACTGGCACACACTCTGCAGCCATGTCGAGCGACAGCGAGGACGACAGTTCGGCCAGCAGTCTGGCACCCGATGATAGGTCAACATCGGAATCATCCCGCTCGTCTTCCATGAGTCCGGCATCTAGCCTAGACCTTGATTATATCCGGTTCATGGAAGGGACGCCGCCTCCGGAGTCGTCAGACGACAACCAGACGGACGAGGAGCCATCGGAGGACGAAGAAGAGGACGACGATGATGATGAGGAGGAATGGTCGAACGAGGAGGAGGACGACGAAAGCAACGGCGATGACGACGGCGGCGGCGATGAAAAGCCAACGGTCAGCGGCAAGAAGCGTCCTCGCCAAGACGATGTCGTGGGGCCATCCAACGACAACAATAAGAAGAATAAGGACTAAATAAAGCAGACCGTATATATCTCTGTTTATCCTATCAATCTCATTGCAGACGGTTAGTAATATGTATTCGACAGAGATCTTCTACATTATCGCCAACAAGTTGGTTTTGTTGAACTGTGTGCCCTGACGAGCACACAATTCACAAAAAAGACTGTATGGGCTGTCTATAATGATCGCACACAATTCTGATTACCGACCTGTTTGCCGGGTATCACACACATATTGTTACGCGGAATCGTTTGTGTCACCTCAATCATCGCAAACGGTTCATAAGAGTGAACTGTATGCCGTATATCACACACACCTTGATCTGGCTGCCCGTTTCTATTGTTCTGTCTCATCGCAAACAGTTCGTACAGATCAACCGTATGCCCTTCATCGCACACGCAACTAAAATCTGAACCCTGTTTGATGTATCATCCATCGCAAACGTTTTGCACCTTTTTTGACGGTTTTTTTACATCACCGTTTGCGATTAATGCATCACACACAGTTTCGTCAAAGGGTCTCTGATCGTAGTGTTGCGTTAGCAGCATCCTGGAGTAGTGACACTTCACCATTATTTGGGCCTAGGGGAAGGAATTGGGAAGCAATAAGTAGATGATGGGTTTCTAGAGTGACAGAAGCTTAAACCCTAGTTTATGTGTTGCTTTGTAAGGGGCTGATTTGGATCCATATGTTTCATGCTATGGTTAGGTTTACCTTAATTCTTCTTTCATAGTTGTGGATGCTTGCGAGAGGGGTTAATCATAAGTGGGAGGCTTGTCCAAGGAAGGGCAGCACCCAAGCACCGGTCCACCCACATATCAAATTATCAAAGTAATGAACGTGAATCATATGAGCATGATGAAAACTAGCTTGACAACAATTCCCATGTGTCCTCGGGAGCGCTTTGCTTTATATAAGAGTTTTTCCAGGCTTCTCCGTTGCAACAAAAAGGATGGGGCCACCTTGCTGCACCTTGTTTACTTTATTTACTTGTTACCCATTACGATTTACCTTATCACAAAACTATCTGTTAAAGATAATTTCAGTGCTTGCAGAGAATACCTTGCTGAAAACCACTTGTCATTTCCTTCTGCTCCTTGTTGGGTTTGACACTCTTACTTATCGAAAGGACTACGATAGATCCCCTGTACTTGTGGGTCATCAAGACTCTTTTATGGCGCCGTTCCCGGGGAGCGAAGCGCCTTTGGTAAGGAAACATTTATATAGTGTGCTGAAATTTAATGTCACTTGTTACTATGGAAAATAATCCTTTGAGGGATTTGTTTGGGGTATCTTCACCTCGAACGGAACCACAATTAGCTACTCCTCAACCTACTGCACCTACTGAAAATATTTATTATGAAATTCCTTCGGGGATGATAGAGAAACTGCTAGCTAATCCTTATACAGGAGATGGAACATTACATCCTGATATGCACCTAATCTATGTGGATGAAGTTTATGGATTATTTAAGCTTGCAGGTATGCCCGAGGATGTTGTCAATAAGAAAGTCTTCCCTTTATATTTGAAGGGAAAGGCATTGACATGGTATAGGCTATTGGATGATATTGGATCATGGAACTACAACCGATTGAAATTGGAATTTCATCGGAAGTTTTATCCTATGCATCTGGTTGATCGTGATCGGAATTATATTTGTAATGTTTGGCCTTGTGAAGGAGAAAGTATCGCTCAAGCTTGGGGGAGGCTTAAGTCAATGTTATATTCATGCCCCAATCATGAGTGAAGGAGTCCAGGATTACAGGGTCCTCGGGCGTCCGGGCTATGTAACGTGGGCCGGACTGGTGGGCCATGAAGATACAAGACGAAAGACTTTCCCCCATGTCCGGATGGGACTCTCCTTGGCGTGGAAGGCAAGCTTGGCATGTGGATATGAAGATTCCTTTCTCTGTAAACCGACTCTGTACAACCCTAGCCCCCTCCTGTGTCTATATAAACCAGAGGGTTAGTCCGTAGAGGCAATCATAATCATACAGGCTAGACATCTAGGGTTTAGCCATTACGATCTCGTGGTAGATCAACTCTTGTAACCCCTGTATTCATCAAAGTCAATCAAGCAGGAAGTAGGGTATTACCTCCATCAAGAGGGCCCGAACTTGGGTAAACATCGTGTCCCCTACCTCCTGTTACCCTTGATCCTTAGACGCACAGTTCGGGACCCCCTACCCGAGATCTGCCGGTTTTGACACCGACATTGGTGCTTTCATTGAGAGTTCCACTGTGGCGTCATCGAAAGGCTCGATGGCTCCATCAATCATCTACAACAATGCTACCGCGAAGGAGATTTTTCTCCCCGGCCAGATCTTTGTATTCGGCGGTTTCGCACTGCGTGCCAATTCGGTTGGCCACCTAGAGCAGATCGACAGCTACGCCCCTGGTCATGAGATCAGTTTTGGAAATCTGAACTATGTCGCTGATATCCGAGGAGACTTGATCTTCCAAGGGTTCGCGGCTCCAACCACCGCTCTGGCCTTAGATCTGGAGCATGTCATCGGGTCCGAAGACGGGAGTCTAGAGCCTACCGGACTCTTTTCGGCCTTAGAGCTCAACCCCAGAAAACCAGAGAGAATAGTGTCTCCAGCAATCTTTACAAAGTCGGACTCCTCTCCGGACACTAACTCCGAACCCTAGAGGTCCGCGTCATGCGAGCTCGGCCCAAAAACTTTCGACCCCGTCCAAACCCCGCTCTTAAACGAGGCCCTGGACTTAATGCGATCCTCGTAAGCGCAGAGGAACCACTTCCAAATTGTGCCCAGGCCAGATTAGGGGCTGAAAATAGGGAATTTTGCTACCCGCCCACCACCCACTTCATAGCCACTGTCGAGGATCGTACCGACATGCTCGATTACGCCTCCGAAGACATCGACGGTATGGACAACGATGCCGGAGAGGAGCAGGCCCAAAACCTACCGTTCACCAGACGCTGGACGGCCACTTCCTCATATGACGTATACATGGTGGACACACCTAAAGAAGGCAATGACGATGACGGGAAGGATCCAGTCGAGGATAAACCTCCGGAGATACCACCTCAACGTCGACGTCAGCGGCGCCGCTCTAAATCGCGTCGCCAAAAAGACAGCAATACCGGCACCGGAGACAATGATACTCCGGAAAATGCCGAAGACCAAGAACCACATCGAACCAACATCCGAACAGGATGATCGGGAGGATGGGCAAGTTGACCCTGATGAGCAAGTAGGGAACAAAGACTCGGAGGACTGCAACTATTTGCCACTCTCCGAGGATGACGTAAGCCTTGGCGACGAAGATTTTATCATGCCAGAGGAACCCCTAGAACAAGAGCGCTTTAAGCGCCGGCAAATAGCCACGACTAGAAGCCTAAAAAAGAAACAACAGAAGCTTCAAGCTGACCAAGATCTGCTCAATGATAGATGGACTAATGTCCTGGCAGCCGAAGAATACGGCCTCGAACGCCCAAAAAAGAGTTACCCGAAGCGTAAACCGCTACCCCAATTCGACGATGAGGCGTTGGAGCCCATACCACCCGTGCGTAATGCGGCTGACGGACCCGATCGACCACCACGTGGCCGGGACAGAACGACAACTCAAGCCGAACACCAGCCCGCACCACCTCGTCATAAAAGCAGAGAAAAAACTGCTAGGGAATACAAATATGACCTACGACAGGACCCGGAAAATAGAACAGGTCAGACCAGATCAAGCTACGGATCGCGGGGGCGTGCACCGACGCGAGAGGACGGCTATCAAGCCTGGCGCGACAAGCATAACCACGCCCGGGCCAAAAACCGCATACGGACTTCATCCGAACTGCGTCACGACATGGCCCGATACAGAGCCGCCACACACCCCCTATGCTTCACCGATGAGGTAATGGAGCACCAGTTCCCTGAAGGGTTTAAACCCGTGAACATTGAATCATATGACGGCACAACAGATCCCGCGATATGGATTGAAGATTTTCTTCTCCACATTCACATGGCTCGCCGTGATGATCCCCACACCATCAAATACCTTCCCCTAAAACTTAACGGGCCAGCTCGGCACTGGTTAAACAGCCTCCCAGAAAACTCTATTGGAAGCTGGGAAGACTTGGAAGATGCCTTTAGAGACAACTTCCAAGGCACTTATATCCGGCCTCCGGATACCGATGACCTCAGTCATATAGTCCAACAGCCCGGAGAGTCGGCCAGAAAATTCTGGACCAGGTTCCTAATTAAAAAGAACCAAATTGTCGACTGTCCGGACGCCGAAGCCCTAGCGGCCTTCAAACATAGCATCCGCGACGAATGACGACGAGGAACCTCGCGCACCAAAAACAGGGGGACAGAAGAAATTTCCCCCCGAAGTCAAAACGGTGAATATGATATACATCACCCGTATCCCCAAGAGGGAGCACAAGCGTGCATTAAGGGACGTCTACGCAATAGAGCCAGTCGCCCCAAAATTCAACCCATGGTCGGCCTGTCCGATCACCTTCGATCGCAGGGACCATCCGACCAGTATCCGTCACGGAGGTTTGACCGCAATAGTCCTCGATCCAATTATCGATGGATTCCACCTTACGTGAGTCCTCATGGATGGCGGCAGCAGCCTTAACCTGCTCTATCAGGGCACAGTCCGCAAGATGAGTATTGATCCGTCAAGAATCAATCCCACTAAAACTACCTTTAAGGGAGTGATACCCGGTGTAGAGGCCCGCTGCATGGGCTCAATCACATTGGAAGTGGTCTTCGGTTCGCCGGACAACTTCCGCAGTGAAGACTTGATCTTCGACATCATCCCCTTCTGCAGTGGCTACCATGCACTGTCGGACGAACCGCATTCGCTCGCTTCAATGCAGCCCCGCACTATGCCTATCTCAAACTCAAGATGCCTGGACCACGCGGTGTTATAACAGTGAATGGAAACATGGAACGCTCCCTCCGCATTGAGGAGCACACCGCAGCCTTGGCAGCGGAAGTACAGGATGGCCTCATCAAGCCAACTATGGCATCGGCGGCCAAGTCCTCGGACACTGTCAAACGAGTCCGGACTACCCGACTGTACGACAGTCTAGCTCGTGAGGAGCTCGACTAAAAATTCAGCCTCCATCTCAGCTCCTACCAAACTGTGGCATATGTATCACGCGTACATAATTACGCACTAAAAATACCATGGGAAAGGATGGAGGCATAATAGGGACAATGTCTACAATACGGCCAGACCCTATCGAGACACTCACATTTTTTCTATTTTTTTCTTTTCCCAAGTTCCTTACAACCCACATCACCCTTTCGACGGTACCAAGGCCTCTTTCCGTAGCCTATTACGAAAACACCGGTCGATGGTCCTCTCGAAGGACAATATACCAAGGAGAAAAGCAGCATAGTCGTGTGCCAGAGCACCTAAAGGATCTTTAAAAATCACCTCGTCCACTTTCAGGGCACATGCATAGCTTCCCCTTGTGTTCGGCATGTAAAATAGCCTTGTTGCTTATTGCACTATCTGTACCAATACGTTTTGACGTATCAATCAGACTATAATGGAAACAATTTTTAGCCCAAACCTACATGGCGCTGGCTTATCTCTTAACATGTGTTTTCCCGTTTTTGTCCGATTGTCATGTACGCCTTGGTATGACCTAAATCGCCAGGGGCTCTATTAAGCCGCGTACATCTTTTAAATACTAAAGCGAAGTCTGAACACTTTCACAGTGCAATTCGCGGCGTCCTGAATATAGCATTATATGCATTGGCTCCAAATCATGTCTTTGGTCAATAGTTGGGTTGCCCGGCCGGCTCCGGTGGTTACTACCTTACGTTCCGCTTAATTGGCTAAGGTAGTAAAGGGAGAACTACTGCGATTGTGTTCCTGGTTCATTCGGACAAACACCTCAGCAGAGAAAGCCAAAACCGGATTGTCATGATGCGGCGAGAGCTGGTCAGCTATTCGGTGACTAAGTATAAATCTCCTGTGATTTTTTCCGCACTATGCGATAGGCCGGCCTTCACCCGGCCGGGCATTTACAACACCCAAGTTTGATAATTGAACAATACTAGGGGTTGCACCCACACTCCTATTGTAAAACTCCTATGGCTAAGTGAGGGCGATAAAGCCAAATAGTCTGATTGCCTGGTTCACCGCACTAAGACCTCCTTCACGGACCAATACGTTGGGTCAAGTGTGTTTAAGTGTTATACCGAACACCCCCGTACTACCTACGTGGGGACTGAAGCCGACGACTGGCCAACTCTCAGATATTGTAATACAGCCGCACAGGAGGAGATATTTTAAAGTAAAACATTCAACACATCATACATAAAGCCTTGTTTCATAATACAGGATTGGACATCATAGACACATTTATTCAAAAATGATATCCTTCGAACACTCGCCCTCCACAATGCGGGATCCTTTCAGGACATCATCGAAATACCACTCCGGAGTGTGGTGCTCTTTGCCAGTGGGATGTCCCTCGGTTGCAAGCTTGACAGTGTCCATCTTCGCCCACTGCACCTTGACAAGAGCGAAGGCCATCCGCGCACCTTCAATGTAGACCGACCGCTTCACGGCATCAAGCCGAGGGCAGGCGCTGATCAGCCGCTTCACAAGGCCGAAGTAGCTACTGGGCATAGGTTCGGCGGGCCAAAGATGGGTTATCAAATCCCTCATGGCCAATTCAGCCATCCTATGTAGTTCGGTCCATTGCTTCAGCTTATCGCGGAGGGGCACGGGATACTCTGGTGCAAGGTACTGCGACCAGAACAGCTTCTCTATTGAGCTCCCCTCTTCGGTCCGGAAGAACTCCGCGGCATCAGCAACACTCCGGGGCAGGTCCGCAAACACTCCTGGAGAACTCCAAATCCGGGTTAGAAAGATATACCTTTTCTTCACAAATTTGCTCTGCATGTTAAAGGCCTTACCCGCCACAATTTGCTCTGCCTCTTGGATCTCCCGGGCAGCGCTTTGGGCTTCAGCCCGGGCTTCTTGTGCACTTTGGAGTGCCTTAGCAAGTTCGGAATTTTGCTCCGAACTCTTGCGCTCCAAGGACTCGCATTTGCCTATGGCATCCTTGAGCTCTTGCTGGACTTCTTCCACTCGTGATTCATGTTTAAGGCGGGAGGCTCGCTCCTCCTCCGCCTCCTTCTTGGCCTCGTCCAGCGCACTCTTGAGGGCCTCGACCTCAGACGTGTCAGCTACAAACATAATCATGAAACTCATTCAGATAACACATAAGAGCTGACATCATTTCAGACGTGTTTTCGGTATCACATACCTTGTTTTTCTTCTAACTTTCGCCTTAGCTCGAACGCTTCGACGGCATGGGCAACTAACGCCTATTTTGCAGCCTGTTTGTTCAAACAGATATGTATGTTAACCTCCTGCATGAGTTCTTAGATCCTATGTTCGGTTTTTCTTTCCGAACACCGAACAGAGTCTCAGAGGCTACTAGCAATACACAGGCATTCTTTTTATACAGCTAAAAGACACTGTAAAGCACATACCTCAAAGCCTCTTAAAAGGCTAGTGTAGGCTTCGCTCAGTCCGCTTTTCGCGGACTGAACCTTTTCAATCGCCGTACCCATAAGGGTACGATGTTCTTCCACAATGATGGCGCTCTGAAGCGCTCTCACCAGAGTGTCCGACGCCTCCGCAGTGACAGAGGACGCTGGTGTTGTAGGCGCGCCCCCTTCTGGTAAAGAGGGTTGATCCTCTGTCTCCGGAACCGTGTGGGTTTCTGGAACGACATTTGGTTGGGGGCCAAACTGGACATGGCCCCGTCTCCAGTCTCCATGGGGGTCGGTTCCCCCATGTTCTCGGCAGCCTCCGGCACCTCTCCCTGTTCCGGAAGGGTCCTTTGGGATGACACCTTGGTGTTATCCGCTGCAGTGGGGGAGGAAGCTGGTGGAGGCGACTTGCTATCCATCATGTTCGGACCCAGCGAATTCCCGGAAGAGGAGGATCGCTGGGGGAGGACCTTAACCGGACTGCAGCATACAATTTAAATGCATTACAACTATAAGCCAGAAAAGCGAGACATATATATACCTTTGAGTACTTACGATCCGGCCAGGAGCTTCGGCCTGGGGTGCCAATCGTCGGCGTCTGACTCGGAGTCATCCGCAAGGGAGGTTTTCCCTTTCTTGGACAGCTCCGCCTCTAGATCAGCGGAGGCGGCCCTTTTCTTCTTCTCCCCCTTAGGGGGGAGTTGCTCTCCTCCTCCTCCTCCTCCTCCTCCTCCTCTTCCTCTTCGTCAGGGGAGGAGAGGGTTCCGGTGTCCTCAGACGTCACGTCTGGGGCACCCTTACGACGGAGGCCACTCTTGGCCTCCTTGCTCTTCTTCTTGGCCTTCTTTTCTGGCGCCTAGTACAACACCGGGACCAGCATACTCGTCAATAGAGGAATAGCTGAGTCTTCGGGCAGTGGAGCCGGACAGTGAATCCGTTCCGCTTTGTTCGTCCAACCCTGCGAAAGAAAATGGAGAATTTAGTGTGCTCCTTGGACTCGCAAAGTAAGGTTATCAAAGAACTTATGGGGGTCGCAGCGTGGGTGCTGTCATAGCCGAGGTCTTCGGTTGTCTCCGGGCATGACTTCTAGGTCTTGAAGAGTATCTTCCACATGTCTTTGTTCTTCGTGCCGAAGAACCGCTGCAGTGTCCGGGGACCGGCCAGGTTGAACTCCCACATGAACTCTTGACGCGCCTGATAGGGGAGAATTCGGTGGAAGAGCATCACCTGGATCACGCTGGCGAGGCTGTTATTTTTATCCACCATGCTCTTGATGCGCTTCTGCAGCATCATCACCTCGTCAGGCGACGCCCAGTCCAGGCCCTTGTTGAGCCAGGATGCCAGCCGCATTGGGGGTCCAGACTTGAACTCCGTAGGAGCGGCCCATGTGGAGTCATGGGGCTCTGTGACATAGAACCACTCCTTCTGCCATCCCTTCAGGGTCTCCACGAAGGTGCCCTTGGGCCAAGTGACATTGGGAAGTTTCCTCACCATAGCGCCGCCGCAATCCGCATGCTGGCCGTCAACCACTTTTGGCTTCACGTTGAAGACCTTGAGCCATAGGCCGAAGTGGGGGGAAACGCGGAGGAATGCCTCGCATACGATGATAAATGCCGAAATGTTGAGGAAAGAATTTGGGGGCTAGATCATGGAAATCTAGACCGCAGTAAAACATGAAGCCATAGACGAAAGGATGAATGGGAAACCCTAGTCCGCGGAGGAAATGAGGGATAAACACTACCCTCTCGCCGGGCTTTGGTGTGGGGATGATCTGATTTTTGGCCGGGAGCCGGTGTGCGATCTCCTTGGCCAGGTACCCCGCTTCCCAGAATTCCTTGATGTTTTTCTCCGTGACGGAGGAAGCCATCCACTTGCCCTGCGCTCCGGACCTGGACATGGCTGGAGTACTTTCTAGGACCTGAGAGGATTGAAGCTTGGGTGCTGGGGCTTGAGGATGGATGGGCTGAGGAAGGAGAAGGCATGGGGTGAAAAGGGGGAATCTTATCTCCTTATAAAGGCAGTGAATATCAGGCGTCCCCCACGAGCCTTAAAGCTCGCCTATTTCCAAGGGGTCGTGCGAAACGGCACGGTTGGGTTTCCAAAACCTGTATTGATGAGAATCCCGTAATAAGGGGGCACGATCTCTGCTTTGACAAGACGTGTCCTCGGTGGTTACGTCTGAAAGCGCGAAATGGGAGGCCGAAAAATGGTTCAAAATGATAAAGTGACTGGACATTACGTCTCACTAGTAAAATCTCCAGAGGACAAAGCTTATCTGTATTTTTGCCCTTGTGATTCAGAGGTATGACTATTGTACAGAGCCGTATAGTACTGGAAGTCAACTACTTTGAAGTATTCGGGGGAGGAACCCGCCTTGCAATGCTAAAGACTATATGCGCGCCGGACACATCGTCATTGAAGACTGGTTCAGGGGCTACTGAGGGAGTCCAGGATTACGGGGTCCTCGGGCGTCCGGGCTATGTAACATGGGCCAGACTAGTGGGCCGTGAAGATACAAGACAGAAGACTTTCCCGCGTGTCCGGATGGGACTCTCCTTGGCATGGAAGGCAAGCTTGGCGTGCGGATATGAAGATTCCTTTCTCTGTAAACCGACTCTGTACAACCCTAGCCCCTCCCGTGTCTATATAAACCGGAGGGTTAGTCTGTAGAGGCAATCATAATCATACATGCTAGACATCTAGGGTTTAGCCATTACGATCTCGTGGTAGATCAACTCTTGTAACCCATGTATTCATCAAAGTCAATCAAGCAGGAAGTAGGGTATTACCTCCATCAAGAGGGCCCGGACCTGGGTAGACATCGTGTCCCCTGCCTCCTATTACATCCTCAGATGCACAGTTCGGGACCCCCTACCCAAGATCTGCCAGTTTTGACACCGACAATGAGCTCTCAAGAGAAATTATTTTCAAAAATTTTATGCTCGGCTTTCCCATAATGATCGATCCATGCTCGATACTTCTTGTACTGGTTCCTATATGAAGAAGGATATTGAATTCAAATGGGACTTATTGGAAAGAATTAGACGCAACTATGAAGATTGGGATCTCGACGAAGGTAAGGAGTGAGGTATAAACCTTAAGTTCGATTGTGTTAAATCTTTTATGGATAGTGATGCTTTTTGTGATTTTAGCACTAAATGTAGACTTGACTCTGTGATAGTAGCTTCCTTTTGTGAATCTTTTGCTACTCATGTTGATATCCCTAAGGAGAAGTGGTTTAAATATCATCCTCCCATTGAAGTTAAAGTAGTTGAACCTAATAAAGTTGAAGAAGAAACTATTACTTATAATGTTGATCCTATTGTTCCGACTGCTTATATTGAGAAACCACCTTTCCCTGTTAGAATAAAGGATCGTGCTAAAGCTTCAACTGTGGTTAACAAAAGCAATATTAGAGCACCCAAACCTTCTGAACAAATTAAATTTGAACCTAGTATTGCTATGGTTAAAGATCTCTTGGTTGATAATATTGATGGGCATGTTATTTATTTCTGTGATGAAGCTGCTAGGATTGCTAAACCTGATAGTAAAGGTAAACATAGACCTGTTTTTGGCATGCCTGTTGTTTTTGTTAAAATAGGAGATCATTGTTATCATGGCTTATGTGATGTGGGTGCTAGTGTGAGTGCACTTCTATACACATTATATAAAGAAATTATGAATGATATTGCACCTGCTGAGATAGAAGATATTGATGTTACTATTAAGCTTGCTAATAGAGATACTATATCACCAATTGGGATTGTTAGAGATGTTGATGTCTTGTGTGGGAAAATTAAATATCCTACTGATTTTCTTGTTCTTGGTTCCCCACAAGATAATTTTTGTCCCATTATATTTGGTAGACCCTTCTTGAATACTGTTAATGCTAAGATAGACTGCGAGAAAGATATTGTTACTGTTGGTTTAGGGGATATGTCTCGTGATTTTAATTTATCTAAATTTCATAGACAACTCCATGATAAAGAATTGCCTAGTAAAGATGAAATTATTGGTCTTGCTTCTATTGCCGTGCCTCCTGTTGATCCTTTAGAATAATATTTGCTAGACCATGAGAATGATATGTTTATGAATAAAACAAGGCAAATAGATGAAGTATTCTTTAATCAGGGACCTATTTTGAAACACAATTTGCCTGTTGAAATCCTTGGAGTTCCTCCTCCACCTAAGGGTGATCCCGTGTTTGAGCTTAAACCACTACCTGATACTCTGAAATATGCTTATCTAGATGAAAAGAAGATATATCCTGTTATTATTAGTGCTAACCTTTCAGAGCATGAAGAAAATAAATTATTGAAAACTCTGAAGAAGCACCGTGCCGCTATTGGATATACTCTTGATGATCTTAAGGGAATTAGTCCCACTTTATGTCAACACAAAATTAAATTGGAGAAAGATGCTAAACCAGTTGTTGATCATCAACGACGGTTAAATCCTAAGATGAAAGAAGTGGTAAGAAATGAAATACTAAAGCTTCTGGAGGCAGGTATAATTTATCCTATTGCGGATAGTCAATGGGTAAGTCCTGTTCATTGTGTCCCTAAGAAGGGAGGTATTACTATTGTTCCTAATGATAAGAATGAATTGTTTCCTCAAAGAATTGTTACAGGTTATAGGATGGTAATTGATTTCCAAAAATTAAATAAAGCCACTAGAAAAGATCATTACCCTCTACCTTTTATTGATCAAATGCTAGAAATATTATCCAAACATACACATTTTTGCTTTCTAGATGGTTATTCTGGTTTCTCTCTAATACCTGTGTCAAAAGATGATCAAGGGAAAACCACTTTTACTTGCCCTTTCGGTACCTTTGGTTATAGACATATGCCTTTTGGTTTATGTAATGCACCTGCTACCTTTCAAAGATGTATGACTGCTATATTCTTTGATTTTGTGAAAATATTGTTGAGGTTTTTATGGATGATTTCTCCGTTTACGGAACTTCTTTTGATGATTGCTTAAGCAACCTTGATCGAGCTTTGTAGAGATGTGAAGAAACTAATCTAGTGTTGAATTGGGAGAAGTGCCACTTTATGGTTAATGAAGGTATTGTCTTGGGGCATAAAATTTCTGAAAGAGGTATTGAAGTTGATAAAGCTAAAGTAGATGCTATTGAAAAGATGTTGTGTCTTAAAGATATCAAAGGTATAAGAAGTTTCCTTAGTCATGCCGGTTTCTATAGGAGGTTTATTAAGGACTCCTCTAAAATTTCTAGGCCGCTCACTAATCTCTTACAAAAAGATGTTCCTTTTGTTTTGATGATGATTGTGTAGAAGCATTTGAAATACTTAAGAAAGCCCTGATAACTGCAACTATTGTTCAGCCACCTGATTGGAATTTACCCTTTGAAATTATGTGTGATGCTAGTGATTATGATGTTGGTGCTGTTCTAGGACAAAGAGTTGATAAGAAATTAAATGTTATTCAATATGCTAGTAAAACTCTAGATAGTGCCCAGAGAAATTATGCTACCACTGAAAAGGAATTTTTAGCAGTTGTATTTGCATGTGATAAGTTCAGACCTTATATTGCTGATTCCAATGTAACTATTCACACTGACCATGCTGCTATTAAATATCTTATGGAAAATAAAGATGCCAAACCTAGACTTATTAGATGGGTTCTCTTGCTACAAGAATTTGATTTTCATATTATTGATAGAAAAGGGAGCTGAGAACCCCGTTGTAGATAACTTGTCTAGGTTAGAGAATGTTCTTGATGACCCACTGCGTATTGATGATAGCTTTCCTGATGAACAATTAAATGTCATAAATGCTTCTCATAATACTCCTTGGTATGCTGATTATGCTAATTATATTGTTGCTAAATTTATACCACCTAGTTTCACATACCAGCAAATGAAAAAGTTTTTCTATGATTTAAGACATTACTTCTCGGATGACCCACACCTTTATAAAGAAGGAGTAGATGGTGTTATTAGACGTTGTGTACCTGAGCATGAACATGAACAGATCCTACGCAAGTGCCACTCCGAGTCTTATGGAGGACACCATGCTGGAGATAGAACTGCAGATAAGGTATTGCAATCCAGTTTCTATTGGCCCACTCTCTTTAAAGATGCCTGTAAGTTTGTCTTGTCCTGTGATCAATGTCAAAGAATTGGTAATATTAGTAGACGTCAGGAAATGCCTATGAACTATTCACTTGTTATTGAACCATTTGATGCTTGGGGCTTCAATTATATGGGACCTTTTCCTTCCTCTAATGGGTATACACATATTTTAGTTGCTGTTGATTATGTTACTAAGTGGGTAGAAGCTATTCCAACTAGTAGTGATGATCATAACACTTCCATTAAGATGCTCAAAGAAGTTATTTTTTCGAGGTTAGGAGTCCCTAGATATTTAATGACTGATGGTGGTTCACATTTGATTCATGGTGCTGTCCATAAAATGCTTGCTAAATATGATGTTAATCATAGAATTGCATCCCCATATCATCCTCAGTCTAGTGGTCAAGTAGAATTGAGAAATAGAGAGATTAAATTAATTTTACAAAAGACTGTTAATAGATCTAGAAAGAATTGGTCTAAGAAACTTGATGATGCTTTGTGGGCTTATAGAACTGCTTATAAGAACCCTATGGGTATGTCTCCATATAAAATGGTTTATGGAAAAGCATGTCACTTACCTCTTGAGGTAGAACATAAGGCATATTGGGCTATTAAAGAGCTCAATTATGATTTCAAACTTGCCGGTGAGAAGAGGCTATTTGACATTAGCTCTCTTGATGAATGGAGAACCCAAGCCTATGAGAATGCCAAGTTGTTTAAAGAAAAAGTTAAAAGATGGCATGACAAAAGGATACAAAAGCGTGAGTTTAATGTAGGTGATTATGTTTTGCTATACAACTCTCGTTTAAGATTTTTTGCAGGAAAACTTCTCTCTAAATGGGAAGGCCCTTATATCATCGAGGAGGTCTATCGTTCTGGGGTCATAAAAATTAACAATGCCGAAGGCAAAAATCCGAAGGTGGTAAACGGTCAAAGACTCAAACATTATATCTCAGGTACTCCCATAAATGTCGAGACCAATATAATTGCTACAGTAACCTCGGAGGAGTACATAAGAGACACTTTCCAGAACGTTTCAGACTCAAAAAGGGAATAGGTATGTGGTACGGTTAGTAAACCGACTCCAAAACGTTTCCAGTGATAAATTTTCTCTGTTTTGGAATATTTAAAAATTAGGAAAATTAAAAGTAGTCCGAAAGAGACACGGTGCCACCATAAGGGTGGAGGGCGCACCCTACCCCCTGGGCGCGCCCCCGACCTTGTGGCCACCTCGTGTGCCCTCCGGACTCCGTTTTCTTGCAGAATACTTCTTATGGTCGGTAAGAATTCATTATATAATCTCCCGAAGGTTTTGACCACCGTACCACGCAAATATCTCCTATTTTTGTTTCGAGCTATTTTTCTGACAGATCTAGATCATCATGACGTCTCCAAGCGCCCCCAAGGACAAGTTTTTTGAGAAGGTCACCAACCCTTACCTCGCGGAGGTGCTGCAACACCCTCAAACCATTGAGATGCGTGAGGGAGTGATGCACATCCGCGATGTTGAGGGGCCGAACAAGACCGAAAGCGTGGAGACAAGACTTGGAGCAATGGAGCAACAAGTTTTCAAGTGTCAAGGGATGATGGAGCAAGGACTTAACGCCAATAACATGATGATCACGGAGTTCACCAACAATCACAAGCTGGATGCCAAGAACATTGGGGAGACCATCTTCAAGCTTCACGAGAAAATAGAGCACCTCCAAGCCCAGATCTATGACCTGCAAAACCAAAATTGTGAGTATGAATACAGATTTAAGAGGATGAGTTTGGCTGCAGATTTGAGGATCCCGGAGACTCGTTCATCTTTCTATGATGGTGAGCCTGTGCCTTGGAAGATGGATGACAAGCCTACTTCATCAACAACTCCATCATCACCACCTCCGAAGAAAGAGATCTAAATACATGGGTATGGGCACTCCCCTTGGGAACTGCCAAGCTTGGGGGAGTGCCCCGGTATCGTATCACCATCACATCTTTATCTTTATCGCTTTTCTTAGTTCGATCCTTTTGGTTATATCTTGATCTAGTAGAATAAAGTTTTAGAATGATCTAGCTTTGAGTTTTGCTTTATGTTCCCTCTATGTAATCGAGTCCTTGAGATATCTATAATAAAGAGTAGTTTTGAGTTGAGTGCTTTGCTTTCTTGCTATGATCTTGAGGGAATTAAATAAATAAAAAGAAATAAAAAGATCATATATTGATCTTATGGAGAGTAATGACTACACATATAAAGAGTATGATGAATAAAAGTTGTTAAGAGTTGATAGACATAGTTTTGGTCATTGTTGCAATTAATAGGAAGTAATAAAGAAAGAGAGGCCTCACATATAAATATCCTATCTTGGACATCTTTTGTAATTGTGAGCACTCATTAAAATATGACATGCTAAAAGGTTGATGTTGGACAAGGAAGACAACATAATGAGTTATGTTTTCTTATATCTGAATAGAAGTTATATTATTTTGGATCATCCAACATGTTGAGCTTGCCTTTCCCTCTCATGCTAGCCAAATTCTTTGCACCAAGTAGAGATACTACTTGTGCTTCCAAACATCCCTAAACCCAGTTTTGCCATGAGAGTCCACCATACCTACCTATGGATTGAGTAAGATCCTTCAAGTAAGTTGTCATCAGTGCAAGCAATAAAAATTGCTCTCTAAATATGTATGATCTATTAGTGTGAAGAAAATAAGCTTTATACGAACTTGTGATATGGAAGAAATAAAAGTGACAGACTGCATAATAAAGGTCCTTATCACAAGCGGCAGTATAAAGTGACATTCTTTTGCATTAAGATTTTGTGCATCCAACCATAAAAGCGCATGACAACCTCTGCTTCCCTCGGTGAAGGGCCTATCTTTTACTTTTATCTTCTACCCTTATACAAGAGTCATGGTGATCATCACCTTTCCTTTTTATACTTTTTCCTTTGGCAAGCTCTATGTGTTGGAGAGATCCGGATATATGTATCCCCTCGGATGTAGGTTTTCATAAAGTATTATTGTTGACATTATCCTTGAGGTAAAAGGTTGGGAGGCGAAACTATAAGCCCCTATCTTTCTCTGTGTCCGATTGTAACTTTGAACCCATAAGTATCACGTGAGTGTTAGCAATTGTGAAAGATTATATGATAGTTGAGTATGTGGACTTGCTGAAAAGCTCTTATATTGACTCTTTTCGATGTTATGATAAATTGCAATTGCTCCAATGACTGAGATCATAGTTTGTTAGTCTTCAGTGAAGTCTTTGATTCATACTTGATCTTGTGAATGAATTGTTACTTAGCATAAGAAATTATATGACATTATATGTTTTTGTTCTAAAGATGATCATGATGCCCTCATGTCCGTATTTTATTTTTATCGACACCTCTATCTCTAAACATGTGGACATATTTATTGATATCGGCTTTCGCTTGAGGACAAGCGAGGTCTAATCTTGGGGGAGTTGATACGTCCATTTTGCATCATGCTTTTATATTGATATTTATTGCATTATAGGTTGTTATTACACATTATATCACAATATATGCCTATTCTCTCTTATTTTACAAGGTTTACATGAAGAGGGAGAATGCCGGCAGCTGGAATTCTGGACTGGAAAAGGAGCAAATATTAGAGACTTGTTCTGTACAACTCCAAAAGTCCTGAAACTTCACGTAGCATGTTTTTGGAATATATAAAAAATATTAGGCGAAGAAAGTACCAAAGGGGGGCCACCAGCCAGCCACAAGGGTGGAGGGCGCGCCCTACCCCCTGGGCGCCCCCTAACCTTGTGGGCCCCCTAGCAGGCCTCCGATGCCCATCTTTGGCTATATGGTGTTTTTTACCCTGGAAAAAATCAAGAAGAAGCTTTCGGGATGAAGCGCCGCCGTCTCGAGGCGGAACCTAGGCAGAACCAATCTAGGGCTCCGGCGGAGCTGTCCTGCCGGGGAAACATCCCTCCGGGAGGGGGAAATCGTCGCCATCGTCATCACCATCGATCCTCTCATCGAGAGGGGGTCAATATCCATCAACATCTTCACCAGCACCATCTCCTCTCATACCCTAGTACATCTCTTTTATTCGATCTTGGTCCCAAAACCTCAGATTGGTACCTGTGGGTTGCTAGTAGTGTTGATTACTCCTTGTAGTTGATGCTAGTTGGTTTATCCGGTGGAAGATTATATTTTCAGATCAGTAATGATAATTAATACTCCTCTGATTATGATTATGAATATACTTTGTGAGTAGTTACGTTTGTTCCTGAGGACATGGGACAAGTCTTGTTATAAGTAATCATGTGAATTTGGTATTCGTTCGATATTTTGATGAGATGTATGTTGTCTCTCCTCTAGTGGTGTTATGTGAACATCGACTACATGAAACTTCACCATTATTTGGGCCTAGGGGAAGGCATTGGGAAGTAATAAGTAGATGATGGGTTGCTAGAGTGACAGAAGCTTAAACCCTAGTTTATGTGTTGCTTCGTAAGGGGCTGATTTGGATCCATATGTTTCAAGCTATGGTTAGGTTTACTGATACGTCTCCAACGTATCTACTTTTTCTCACGCTTTTCCTCTTGTTTTGGACTCTAATTTGCATGATTTGAATGAAACTAACCCCGGACTGACGTTGTTTTCAGCAGAACTACCATGGTGTTGTTTTTGTGCAGAAATAAAAGTTCTCGGAATGGAACGAAACTTCACGAGGATTTTTTATATCAATAATAAGAATTTCTGGAGCCAAGACCCACCATAGAGGGGCCGGTGGTTGGGCACAACCCACCAGGGCGCGCCCCCCTCTCCTGGCGCGCCCAAGTGGGTTGTACCCACTTGGTGGCCCCGCTGATGACCCCCCTGATACTATAAAATCACATTATTCCAGAAAAAAATCAAGGAGAAAGAATTATCGTGATCCACGAGACGGAGCCGCTGCCAAGCCCTGTTCTTCCTCGGGAGGGCAGATCTGGAGTCCGTTTGGGGCTCCAGAGAGGGGGATCTTCGTTCTTCGTCATCACCAACCCTTCTCCATCGCCAATTCCATGATGCTCCCCACCGGGAGTGAGTAATTCCTTCATAGGCTCACTGGTCGGTGAGGAGTTGGATGAGACTCATGATGTAATCGAGTTAGTTTTGTTAGGGCTTGATCCCTAGTATCCACTATGTTCTTAGATTGATGTTGCTATGACTTTGCTATGCTTAATGCTTGTCACTTTGGGCCTAGGTGCCATGATTTCAGATCTGAACCGTTTACGTATTCATCTTTATATCCATGTTTTAGATCCGATCTTGCAAGTTATAGTCACCTATTATGGTTATGATCCAACAACCCCGGAGTGACAACAACCGGGCCCACTCTCAGTGATGACTGTAGTTTGAGGAGTTCATGTATCCACTATGTGTTAATGCTTTGTTCCGGTTCTCTATTAAAAGGAGGCCTTAATATCCCTTAGTTTCCAATATGGACCCCGCTGCCATGGGAGGGTAGGACAAAATATGTCATGCAAGTTCTTTTAATAAAGCATGTATGACTATTTACGGAATACATGCCTACATTATATCGATGAACTGGAGCTAGTGTCGTATTGCCTTTGGTTGTAACTGTCACATGATGAATAGCATCCAACAAGTCACCGATCCAATGCCTACGAACTTATCCTTATTGATCTTGCTGCGTTACTATTGCTATCACCTCTGTTACACTTGCTACAAATTACTGCTATCATTGCTACTGTTACCATTGCTGCTGTCACTACTATCAAACTACTTTGCTACTGATCACTTTGCTGCAGATAATTAATCTCCAGGTGTGGTTGAATTGACAACTCAGCTGCTAACACCTTCAAATATTCTTTGGCTCCCCTTGTGTCGAATCTATAAATTTGGGTTAAATACTTTACCCTCGAAAACTGTTGCAATCCCCTATACTTGTGGGTTATCAAGACCTTTTTCTGGCGCCGTTGGCGGGGAGCATAGCTATATTTGTTGAGTCACTTGGGATTATTATCATATTATCACTATGAAGAATCTGAAGGATCCAAAGACTAAGATATTTCCCTCAACTACGAGGGGAGGTAAGAAACTGCCATCCAGTTCTGCTTTAGATTCACCTTCTGTTATGAGTAAACTTGCAACACCACCACATGCTATCAATTCTGATATGTTGCAAGTTATTGATGATGCTACTTCTACTATGAATGATGCTTATGATGATGCTAGTACTTTGCTTGCTAATGATGATGTGCCACTTGGTGATTTTCTTGATAAACAAATTGCTAGAGTAATACAACATGATGTTGTTGAATCTGCTGATGAGCTTGAAACTAAAACTCTTGAAACACCTGCTAGAACTAGCCTTCCTAGATATGAATTGCCTAAGGTACCGGAAGGTTATGTTATGAGTGAAGAAACAACTAGAGATATTTTTGCTTGCAATGATAGAGATGATCTAGAGAAATTACTACAAAAGTATAAAGAAAAATCTCTGAATGCCAGAATGAAATGTGATCCTAAGTTTGCTACCTCACCTATCTTTATTGATGATAAGGATTATGAATTCTTTGTCGACCCAGAGTTGATTACTTTGGTTGAATCTGATCCTTTCCATGGTTATGAAACTGAAACTGTTGTGGCACATCTTACTAAGTTGAATGATATAGCCACCCTTTTTACTGATGATGAGAAAACTCGCTACTACTTTATTCTCAAATTATTTCCTTTCTCATTAAAGGGTGATGCTAAAGCTAGGTACAATACTCTTGCTCCTGGTTGTGTGCGTAGTCCCCAGGATATGGTTTATTACTTCTCTCAAAAATATTTCCCTGCTCATAAGAAACAAGCTCCCTTATAGGAAATATTTAACTTTGTGCAAACCAAAGAAGAGAGTCTCCCACAAGCTTGGGGGAGGCTTTGCAAATTACTTAATGCTTTGCCTAATCATCCTCTTAAGAAAAATGAAATACTTGATATCTTCTATAATGGACTAACCGATGCTTCTAGGGACTTCCTAGATAGTTGTGCTAGTTGTGTTTTCACGGAAAGAACTATTGCTCAAGCTGAAGAATTATTGAATAACATATTGAAAAACTATGATGATTGGACTATTCCTGAACCACCGCCTAAACCCACTCCGAAGAAGAGGGGTATATTATATCTCAATCCTAAAGATATGCAAGAGGCAAAGAAATCTATGACGGAAAAGGGTATTAAAGCTGAGGATGCTAAAAATTTACCTCCTATTGAAGAAATACATGGGATTAATACACCACCACTACCTAACGTGGTAGCGGTAAATTCTCTTATGAAGTGCAATGATAATGATAATCCTCACAATATGCATCCTAGTCAATGCCTTTATGAGTTTGAAAACTATATAAGGAAACAAGATCACTTCAATGCAAATGTTATGGAACAATTGAAATATAATTCTGATATGATTGCTTGCTTGAGTGACTTGTTATTTAGAATCTCAAATGATGTTAGAGGTGTTGGAAAACATGCTTCTATGGTTCAAACTCAGTTAGAACAAGTTGCTAAATCACAAAGAGAATTACTTGATGAAATGAATCATAACATGCATGACTTTGTTGTTAGAGTTGAAACTAGAGGAGGTAAAATGACTCAGGAACCACTTTATCCTGAGGGACACCCAAAAAGAATAGAACAAGATTCACAAAGAGCTAACACTAGTTCGCCAAAAAGGAATACCAAACGGAGTCCAAACAGAATGAAACTTTCGCGATAATTTTTCTTAGACTAGAAGACATCTAGAGGGCTTGGAGTGCATGTCAGGAAAGCCACGAGGCGGCCACAAGGTCGGGAAGCGCGCCCAGAGGGGTAGGGCGCGCCCCCTCCCTCGTGGGCCCCTCGTGACTCCACCGACCTATTTCTTCTACCTATATATTCTCAAATATCCCAAAACCTTCTAGGGGAGCCACGAAACCACTTTTCCACCACCGCAACCTTCTGTACCCATGAGATCCCATCTAGGGGCCTTTTCCGGCGTCCTGCCGGAGGGGGATTCGATCACGGAGGGCTTCTACATCAACAACATTGCCTCTCCAATGAAGCATGAGTAGTTTACCACAGACCTACGGGTCCATAGCTAGTAGCTAGATGGCTTCTTCTCTCTCTTTAATTCTCAATACCATGTTCTCCTCGATGTTCTTGGAGATCTATTCGGTGTAATACTTTTTTGCGGTGTGTTTGCCGAGATCCAATTGATTGTGGATTTATGATCAGCTTATCTATGAATATTATTTGAATCTCCTCTGGATTCTTATATGAATGATTTGATATCTTTGCAAGCCTCTTCGAACTATCGTTTTGGTTTGGCCAAATAGATTGGTTTTTCTTGCAACAGGAGAAGTGCTTAGCTTTGGGTTCAATCTTGCGGTGCTCGATCCTAGTGACAGAAGGGGAACCGACACGTATTGTATTGTTGCCATCGAGGATAACAAGATGTAGTTTTCATCATATTGCTTGAGTTTATCCCACTACATCATGTCATCTTAATTAATGCGTTACTCTGTTCTTATGAACTTAATACTATAGATGCAAGCAGGAGTCGGTCGATGTGTGGAGTAATAGTAGTAGATGCAGGCAGGAGTCGGTCGATGTGTGGAGTAATAGTAGTAGATGCAGGCAGGAGTCGGTCGATGTGTGGAGTAATAGTAGTAGATGCAGGCAGGAGTCGGTCGATGTGTGGAGTAATAGTAGTAGATGCAGGCAGGAGTCGGTCTACTTGATACGGTCGTGATGCCTATATTCATGATCATGGCCTTAGATATCGTCATAACATTGTGCTTTTCTATCAATTGCTCGGCAGTAATTTGTCCACCCACCGTAATATTTTCTATCTTGAGAGAAGCCTCTAGTGAAACCTATGGCCCACGGGTCTACTTTCCATCATATAAGTTTCCGATCTACAATTTTAGTTTCCTATTTACTTTCTTTGCGATCTTTTACTTCCGTTCCATAAACCAAAAATACCAAAAATATTACTTTACCGTTTATCCATCTATATCAGATCTCACTTTGCAAATAACCGTGAAGGGATTGACAACCCCTTTATCGTGTTTGGTACAAGTTGGTGTTTGTTTGTGCAGGTATTCGGTGGCTTGTGCGTTGTCTCCTACTGGATTGATACCTTGGTTCTCAAAACTGAGGGAAATACTTACTCTACTTTGCTGCATCACCCTTTCCTCTTCAAGGGAAAAACCAACGCAAGCTCAAGAGGAAGCAAGTGCCAAAACATATCTCAAGTGAATCAATTAATACCCCATTGTCACCACAAGTATTCATATGCAAAACATATATCAAGTGCTCTCAAATCCATAAAAGTATTCAATCCGATAAAACGAAATCTCAAAGGGAAAACTCAATTCATCACAACAAGATAGAGAGGGAGAAACACCATATGATCCAACTATATTAACAAAGCATGTGATACATCAAGATCATGCCATCTCAAGAACACGAGAGAGAGAGAGTGATTAAACACATAGCTACTGGTACAAACCCTCAGCCCTGAGGGTGGACTACTCCCTCCTCATCATGGAGACCATGGGGATGATGAAGATGGGCTTCGATGATGATCTCCCCCTCCGGCAGGGTGCCGGAACATGCTCCTGATCGGTTTTTCGTGGCTACAGAGGCTTGCGACAGTGGAACCTCCGATCTAGGATTATCTTCGGGAGTTTTGGAATTTTTGGGAACATATAGGGCGAAGAGTCGGTGCGGGAGGCCACCGAGGTGGGCACAACCCACCAGGGCGCGCCCAGGTGGGTTGTGCCCCCCTAGGGGCACCCCTCTGGTACTTCTTTGGCCCACTGGATGTCTTCTGGTCCAAACAAATCACCAAAAAGTTTCGTTGCATTTGGACTCCGTTTGGTATTGATTTTCTGCGAACTAAAAAACAAGCAAAAACAGCAACTGGCACTGGGCACTATGTCAATAGGTTAGTCCCAAAAATGATATAAAATTGCTATAAAATGATTGTAAAACATCCAAAAATGATAATATAACATCATGGAACAATAAAAAATTATAGATACATTCGAGACGTATCAGCATCCCCAAGCTTAATTCATGCTCGTCCTCGAGTAGCTAGATGATAAAAACAGAATTTTTGATGTGGAATGCTGCCTATCATGTTCATCACATTCTTTTCCTTTGTAGCATGGACATATGGACTTTTATATAGTTCAAAGCAATAGTCTAGTTTTGACATGAAGATTTCAATACTCAAGCATATCAACAAGCAACTATGTCTTTCAAATATCAACGCTAAAGCAAGTTATCCCTAGCCCATCGTGCTCAATCATTGATCCATTCATAAAACACACTCGCATATTAGCTACATCCAATGCTAAAGTACGATCATGGTGCCCCTTAGTTGGTGCTTTATAAGAGAAGATGGAGACTCAAATAAAATAAAAATTGCATAAAGTAAAAACAAAGGCCCTTCACAGAGGGAAGTATGGATTTATAGAGGTGCCAGAGCTCAAAACGAAAAAATATAGAGATAAAACATTTTGGGTGGCATGCCTTTCCTGTCAACGAAAATGATCGAGTAGTTCCCAATACTTTCCATGCTAGATATATCATAGGCGGTTCCCAAACAAAAAATAAAGTTTATTCCTTTTTCCACCATACTTTCACATTCCACGACTAACTGAATCCACGGATGCCGTCCATACCAACACTTTCCAAGGAATTTATTATTTGACAACATAAACTAAATTCATTTTTCATTTCGGGACTCGGCATCCCTATTACCTTTGTCATACTCTCGGGCAATGACAAGTGAGTAAACACTCATCTTGAGAATAACATATCTAGCATGGAAAAATATTAGCCACCTTCTACCGTTTCATGACTGGTACGAGCACACAAAAAGGAAATTATTTTGAAAATTAGAGATGGCACATAAAATTTGTTTAGAACGGCACGGAAATACAACATATAGGTAGGTGTGGTGGACTCATAGGGCAAAATTGGGTTTAAGGATTTTGGATGCACAAGTAGTATTTCTACTTAGTACAAGTGGGGGCTAGCAAAAAGATTGAGAAGCAACCAACCAAGAAACAGAAAATTACATAAGCGAGCATTAAGCATAACTAACACCGAATAATGCACCATAAGTAGGATGTAATTTCATTACATAACTATTGACTTTCGTGCTTGCATACGGAATCACAAACCTTAACACCAATATTCTTACTAAAGCATAATGACTCACCAACATGACTCACATATCACTATCATCATATCGCAAAACTATTAAAAAGAATCAAGTTTATTTTGTCCAATGATCTTCATGAAAGTTTTTATTGCATCCCTCTTGAATATCTAGCACTTTGGAACTAGTTTCATATGTTGCTTTTGACAAGCTCAAACAAATTTAAGTGAAGAACATGAGCTTAAAATTTTTCTTCTCTCAAAATAATATAAGTGAAGCATGAGAGAATTTCTTCAAAATATATTAAAGCACACCATTCTCAAAAAGATATAAGTCGCAATGGACTGCTCAACCACCGCTGGACCACAGATATCTCAGGCGAGCTGTCCACGGAGGAGCTAGTTCAATTGATCAGGCTCTGGGAGATTGCTATTACTGCACAGCTTAATCCCACCGAGCGGGATGAGGCAGTTTGGCCCTGGAACTCCAAGCAAGTGTACACTTCGGCCTCCGCTTACCAAATGCTCTGCAAGGGTACGACCAGTGTGACCTATGCGTGGTGGATATAGAAGTGCTGGGCACCTCTCACTTGCAAGATTTTCATGTGGCTCGCTATTCAACATAGAGTATGGACATCTGATCGGAGGCTTCGGCATGGGTTGCAGGACAGCCCCTCACCATGTTACCTCTATGGCCAGGAGGAGGACAATGTTGATCATATACTGGTCCAGTGCGTCTACTCGTGTCAAGTGTGGCACAAGATCTTATCTAGCACGAGGGCTGCTTCGGCCCTAGAACCGGTGGTGAACGACAATTTGGAATCATGGTGGGGCAATACCTGAAAATGACTTGACAAGGATAACCACAAAGCTTTTGATAGTTTGGTGATGCTAGTGTGTTGGCACTTATGGAAGCAAAGGAATGATCCGGTTTTCCGCTCGGTGGCCACACCTATGTCGGTTACTAATCTTGTAAATAAGATCCTAGACGAGCTTCGCACTTGGGCGTTAGCGGGAGGGCGTGGGGTTGAAACCATTTTGTGAGGAGTTAACATAGTGTGTGGAGCTGGACTTGGAGTTTTCGCGTGGCCTCAGTCGGCTTGTGACTCTTGGCTATGCACGAAACACTCTTGTACATTGTTTTCTCTCTTCTATAAAGCTAAGGTACGCAATTTGCATACTCTCGAAGAAAAAAGATATAAGTGAAGCACTAGAGCAAAAGACAAACTACTCCAAAAAGATATAAGTGAAGATCAAGTGAGTAGTTAAGTAAATAGGTAGCTATGTGAGGACTCTCTAATTTAAAAACTTTCAGATCTAAGTATTTTATTAAAACAGCAAGCAAAAAAAATTACATTCCAAGAATAGCACACATCATGTGAAGAAGCAAAAACTTAGTTTCAACCAATACTAACCGATAATTGTTGAAGAAGAAAGGTGGGATGCCTACCGGGGCATCCCCAAGCTTCGATGCTTGAGACTTCTTGAAATATTATCTTGGAATGCCTTGGGAATCCCCAAGCTTGAGCTTTTGTGTCTCCTTAATTCCTTTTGTATCACGGTTTCCCTAAATCTTAAAAACTTCATCCACACAAAACTCAACAAGAACTCATGAGATAAGTTAGTATAAATCAATGCAACACCTTATCATTCTCTACTGTAGCAAATCACAAAATTATTATTTAACATTGCATACTAAATGCCTCTGCATATTTAATACTCCTATCCTCAAATAGAATCATTAAACAAGCAAACATATGCGAACAATGCAAACATAACAGCAATCTGTCTAAACAAAATAGTTTGTAAGGATGCAAGAGAATCCATACTTCTTTAACTCCAAAAATTATGAAAATTTACCACACTGTAGAAACTTTATCAGAGCTTATTTTGCAAAAAAATTTCAACATTTTATCACATTCTGACTTTTCTAGGGAATTTTTGCTACAACGATAAACTTTCTGTTTTCAAATAGCCACATATAGACTTGCAAACTAAGCATGGCAAAGGCTATACTTGACTTTTTTTATTGAAATAAAAGATGCAAAACATTGTTATAAATAACAGGAAGCAAATACTAAGAGAATAAAATAATTCTCCAACCAAAACACATAACATGTGATGAATGAAAATATAGCTCCAAGTAAGGTTACCGATAATGTTGGAGACGAAAGAGGGGATGCCTTCCGGGGCATCCCCAAGCTTAGTTGCTTGGATCTTCCTTGAATATTACCTTGGGGTGCCTTGGGCATCCCCAAGCTTAGGGTCTTGTCACTCCTTATTCTCCTCATATCGACATCTCACCCAAAACTTAAAAACTTCAATCACACAAAACTTAACGGAACTTCGTGAGATAGGTTAGTATGATAAAGAGGAAACCATTTCACTTTGGTACTGCCAAAGACAAGATTCATAATTGTTTCCACACAATTCCTACTGTAGCATATCATTCCCGCAATTCATATTGAGCAATATAAGCCATAGAAACTAGGAAACAAGCAAACTATGCATTGAAAACAGAATCTGTCAAAAACAGAACAGTCTGAAGTAATCTGTACTCCAACCATACTTACGCTACTCCAAAAATTCGGAAACATTAGGACAACGTAGAGAATTTGTATATCAAACATATGTAAAAATTCAGATCAAAATCACGTTTCTATGAATTTTAAAATTCCTGGACTGAGTGCAAAAGTTTCCGTTTTTTCATAGAATCAAGTCAACTATCATCCACACTATCCCAAAGGCTTTACTTGGCACTTTATTGAAACAAAAGCAATAAAACATGATTACTGTAGTAGCTTAATCATGTTAACACAGAAAAATAGTAGGGGTAAATGTTGGGTTGTCTCCCAACAAGCGCATTTCTTTTATGCCTTTTAACTAGGCATGATGATTTTAATGATGCTCACATAAAAGTAAAGAATTGAAACAAAATGGGAGCATCATGAAACACATGGAAAGCACATTTAAGCCTAACCCACTTCCTATGCATAGGGATTTTTTGAGAAAATAATCTATGGGAGCAATAAACAACTAGCGTAGGAAGGCAAAACAAGCATAACTTCAATATTTTCAACACATAGAGAGGAAACTTGATATTATTGCAATACCTAGAGGCAAATGTTCCTCTCTCATAATAATTTTCAGTAGCATCATGAATGAATTCAACAATATAGCTATCACATAAATCATTCTTTTCATGTGCATAAGCATAGAAATTTGTTACTCTCCACATAAGCAAATTTATTCTCATCAATAGTAGTGGGAGCAAACTCAACAAAATAACTATCATGCGAGTGAAAATTAAAATCATGATGACAAGTTCCATGGTTATCATTATTCTTTATAGCATACATGTCATCACCATAATCATCATAGATAGCAACTTTGTTATCATAGTCAATTGAAGCCTCGTCCAAAATGGTGGATTCATCACTAAATAAAGTCATGACCTCTCCAAATCCACTTTCATCATTATGATCATCATAAATAGGAGGCATGCAATCATTATAACAAATTTGCACATCAAATCTTGGGGGGACTAAAATATCATCTTCATCAAACATAGCATCTCCAAGCTTATGGCTTTGCATATCATTAACATCATGGATATTCAAAGCATTCGTACTAACAACATTGCAATCATGCTCATCATTTATACCAAACATTCTATTGAATTCTTCATCTATCAATTGAGCACAATTTTCCTTTCCATCATTTTCATGAAATACATTATAAAGATGAATAATATGATGCAACCTCAATTCCAATTTTTTTTGTAGTTTTCTTTTATAAACCAAACTAGTGATAAAACAAGAAACTAAAAGATTCAATTGCAAGATCTAAAGATATACCCTCAAGCACTCACCTCCCCGGAAATGGCGCCAGAAAAGAGCTTGATGTCTACTACAAAATGTGTTCATGTAGACTCGTGTTGGGCCTCCAAGTGCAGAGTTTTGTAGGACAGTAGCAAATTCCTCTCAAGTGGATGACCTAAGGTTTATCAATCCGTGGGAGGCGTACGATGAAGATGGTCTCTCTCAAACGACCCTGCAACCAAATAATAAAAAAATTCTTGTGTCCCCAACACACCAAATACAATGGTAAATTGTATAGGTGCACTAGTTCGGCGAAGAGATGGTGATACAAGTGTAATAATAATAGTAGATATTGATTTTTGTAATAGGAACAATAAAAAACAGCAAGGTAGCAAGTAACAAAAGTGAGCACAAACGGTATTGCCATGCTTGAAAATGAGGCCTAGGGTCCGTACTTTCGCTAGTGCAATCTCTCAACAATGCCAATATAATTGGATCATATAACCATCCCCCAAAGTGCGATGAAGAATGATGCGGCTTGAAGCTACGTCGGTATTTCCCCATAGAGGAAGGGATGATGCAGCACAACGGCGGTAGGCATTTCCCTCGGATGAGACCAAGGTTATCAAACCAGTAGGAGAACCAAGGAACACAACGTAAACAGCACCTGCACTAAAATAACAACTTCTTGCAACCCGATGTGTAAAAGGGGTTGTCAATCCCTTTCGGGTAGCGGGGCCTCAAGGCAAAGGGACGTGAGATAAATTGTAGTAGATTGATAGATCGAACGCCAAATAAAATAATTAAGAATAAATTCCAGAAAGGTATTTTTGTATTTTCAGTTTAATAGATCTGAAAATAAAAAGGCAAATAAAATAGATCACGAAGGAAAATATATTAAAGAAGAGACCCGGGGGCCGTAGGTTTCACTAGTGGCTTCTCTCGAGAAAAATAGCAAATGGTGGGTGAACAAATTACTGTTGGGCAATTGATAAAACTTCAAATAATCATGACGATATCCCGGCAATGATCATTACATAGGCATCACGTCCAAGATTAGTAGACCGACTCATGCCTGCATCTACTACTATTACTCCACACATCGACCGCTATCCAGCATGCATCTAGTGTATTAAGTTCATGGAGAAACGGAGTAATGCAATAAGAATGATGACATGATGTAGACAAGATCTATCTATGTAGAGATAGACCCCATCATTTTATCCTTAGTATCAACGATACATACGTGTCGGTTCCCTTTCTGTCACTCGGATCAAGCACCGTAAGATCGAACCCACTACAAAGCACCTCTTCCCATTGCAAGATAAATAGATCAAGTTGGCCAAACAAAACCCAAATATCGGAGAAGAAATACGAGGCTATAAGTAATCATGCATAAAAGAGATCAAAGAAACTCAAATACTTTCATGGATATAAAAATATAGATCTGATCATAAACTCAAAGTTCATCGATCCCAACAAACACACCGCAAAAGAGTTACACCATATGGATCTCCAAGAGACCACTGTATTGAGAATTCAGAGAGAGAGAGAGGAAGCCATCTAGCTACTAACTACGGACCCTAAGGTCTACAAAGAACTACTCACGCATCATCGGAGAGGCACCAATGGAGGTGGTGAACCCCATCCGAGATAGTGTCTAGATTGGATCTGGTGGTTCTAGACTCTGCGGTGGCTGGATCAATATTTCGTCGACTCCCCTAGGGTTTTGGGAATATTGGGGTATTTATAGACTAAAGAAGCGGTCCAGGGGGCACCAGAGGTGGGCACAACCCAACAGGGCGTGCCTGGGCCTCCTGGCGCGCCCTGGTGGGTTATTGTCGGCGAGAACGACACCTACGGATCACGTGGATCCCTTCTACGGTTTGGCAGGGAAGAGGGGTAGTGCAAAGAGCAGATCTAATGATCAACATGATGGATTTTTACCCAGGTTCGGGCCGCTGAAAAGAATAAAACCCTAGTCCTGCTTGAGTGTATATTTTGTGTTCTTGAGCTTCGGCTCGCTGCTCCGCATGCAAGCTGGGCCTAGAGGTTCAAAAGTCCGAATCCTTCCCCCGTACGCCATGGGCCTCCTTTTATATGTCAAAGGGGTTGCCACAGTGGCACACAGGAGGTGTAAAGTAGCTACAGTGCCTATGTTTATCATCAGCGTCTTAGGACAAAATGCATTTAATGTGCTGCTTATGTGCCCTTCAACTTTATCGGGGACGGGAGGAGAACCCGTCCCGTTCGTTGCCGCCCTGCTCCGTCTTGACATGCGTCCATGCCGACGAGGCATGCAGTGCCAAGTTGGCTGGCCAGCTGCTGCGCTGGAGGGGTGGCAGGATCTTCATGAAGATCTGCATGCCACCACGCAGGTGCTTGCCAGGCTGGTGGGTCGGCCACTGCGCTGGAGCGGTAACGGGGTGGCAGAGCCTTGCCGCAGTCTTGCCGATGTCCCCGGCAAGGATCTTTCCGGGGCCTCGCAGACGTCCTCGACAAGGATCTTGCTAGGTACTTCGTCTTCTAGCCTTCACAAAGATCTGCATGCCACTACGCGCGCACCCCTGGGTCCGGGCCTTAACGTTGTCGATGGTGTCAGAGCTCTCAACCATAAGGGTGCTTTTGTTAGTGCTCCGTAAGTCGTCCCGGCAAGAATCTTGCCGGGGTCTCGCAAGCCGTCCCTGCAAGGATCTTGCCGGGGATCCAGCTCGTCCTCTGCCTTCTAGTCTCTGGCTTGGCTGCTTCTCTTCGTCTTGTATCTGTCCTTGATCGCCCCCTTCAGGCCTTGCCGCGCGTGGGGCTACGACTGCCCGTGCAAAAGTATGGGGTGTTAAAGGGCCCAAACTTTAGTACACCGACAGGAGCCCTCAGGCCTAGGCCACACACGAGCGTGAAGCGTCGTTGGGCCAGGCCCAGATAGTGTGCGGGCACGCGTGGCAGGGGATAACTACTATAATCTTCTCCTCTGTCGTGCTCGCAGTGTCCCGTGAATAGCCTTTATTCACGGGATGGTAATCGCTGTTTCGCGCTTCCCACTACGCCCGCCTTTTCGCCACGTACGCTGCATGCATGGCATGGGGTAGGTGGCGGACGCGCGGGATATGGGAAGGTGTGCCATGGCAGATACCCATGCACCTTTGATTGGTGCGGGGAGGGCGGTCGACGACCTCGCTCGTTGCTAATGGATTTAATGAGCCGGACTCGAAAGGGCCCTTCAGAGAAGGTATAGAGCCAACCCCTAGCCCTTCCTGCTTGGCTATAAAAGGGGAATCGAAAGGAGGAGGAGGGGCATCCTTTCGCGTCTTCTCTTCTCCTTGCTCTTCATCCACGACCATGCTGAGAGGGCGTGGCCGCGGTCACCCCCGTGCAGAGGCGATGAGATCTTCCTCTCACCAGAGAGCCGCGGCGGTTAAGGAAGAGCCAGATGCTCAAGATGGAGGCGCTGGACGGGGTCGCGGTCGGCGAGATGATCGAGGCAGGAGTGGGCACGGAAGGGGAGCACCTACGACGCCGCTGCCTCCTCCCGCTTCGTCAAGCGGCCATGTCGGGGACACGGCGCTGGAGTTTATCTTGCAGCTGCGCGAACCGCCGCGTAGCCGTCTTCGCCTTCCAGAGCCATTCGCGAGGGTGCTGGAGGTCAACCAGCCATCGAGGTTGAGGCTTCACATGAAGGGATTGTCGGTGTCAAAACCGGCGGATCTCGGCTAGGGGGTCCCGAACTGTGCGTCTAAGGTCGATGGTAATAGGAGACAGGGGACACGATGTTTACCCAGGTTCGGGCCCTCTCTATGGAGGTAATACCCTACTTCCTGCTTGATTGATCTTGATGAATATGAGTATTACATGAGTTGATCTACCACGAGATCGTAATGGCTAAATCCTAGAAGTCTGGCCTGTATGATTATGATTGTTCCTATGGACTAAACCCTCTCTGGTTTATATAGACACCGGAGAGGACTAGGGTTATACAAAGTCGGTTACAGAGAAAGGAATCTTCATATCCGTACGCCAAGCTTGCCTTCCATGCCAAGGAGAGTCCCATCTGGACACGGGTGAGAGTCTTCGTTCTTGTATCTTCACAGCCCATCAGTCCGGCCCATGTCCAACAAGCCGGACGCCCGAGGACCCCTTAGTCCAGGACTACCTCAGTAGCCCCTGAACTAGGCTTCAATGACGAGGTGTCCGGCGCGCAGATTGTCTTCGGCATTGCAAGGCGGGTTCCTCCTCTGAATACTCCAAAACAGCCTTCGAACACAAAGAACGTGTCCGGCTCTGCAAAACAAGTACCACAAACAACCGCAGAGAGTATAATATTTCATGAGTCCAATCTACTGACAACTTTTTGTAGCGTGACACCACGTCACCACCCTGTCATTATTTCGAACCGTTTTTCGGCCTGCTGCTCCATGTTTTGAGATGCGGTTTCATTGGCACGTCTTGTCGAAGCAAAGATCGTGTCCCCTTATTACGGGATTCTCATCAATATGGGCGTGGTAATCCAACCGCGCCGTCTGCGCGGCCCTTGGGAAACAGGCGAGTTTTAAGGCGAGTGGGGAGGTGCTTGATATTCGCTACCTTTATAAAGGGATAAGGATTCACCCCCTTCCACCCATGCCTTCTCTCTCTCTGCCCACCCATTCTCGAGCTCCAGCACCCAAGTCCTCATCTCTTCCGCCCCAAGAAAGCACTCCGATCATGTCTGGATCCGGAGCGCTGGGCAAGTGGATGGTCTCCTCCGTCAAGGAGAAGGACATCATCAAGCTCCGGGAGGCCGGATATTAGGCCAAGGAGGTCGCCCACCGGCTTCCGACCAAGGGACAGATTGTCCCTACCCCGAAGCCCCATGAGAGGGTAGTGTTCATCCCCCACTTCGTCCGCTGATTGGGATTTCCCCTCCACCCATTTGTCCGCGGGCTTATGTTCTACTACGGGGTGGATTTCCACGATCTGGCCCCCAACTCCTTCCTCAACATCTCGGCATTTATTGTCGTGTGCGAGGCCTTCCTCCGCATCTCCCCCCACTTCGGATTGTGGCTGAAGATCTTCAATGTGAAGCCGAAGGTGGTGGACGGACAACACGCAGAGTGCGGAGGCGCTATGGTGAGCAAGATGCCCAACGTCATATGGCCCAAATGTACTTTCGTGGAGACTGTTAAAGGGTGGCAGAAGCAGTGGTTCTATGTCACAAAGCCCCGCGATACAACCTGGGCCGCGGCACCTGAGTTCTGGTCCGGGGCCTCGATGCGGCTCACCTCCTGGTTAGAGAAGGGCCTAGACTGGGCCTCGTCGGACGAGTTGACAGCGCTGCAGACGCGCATCAAGAGCATGGTCGACAAGAACATCAAGCTCGTCAATGTGATCCAGGTGATGCTCTTTCGACGGATCCTTCCATGCCAAAGCCAGACCTGCAATTTGTGGGAGTTCGATCCGGCCAAGCACCAGACCCTGCAACACTTCTTCGGCGTTACACACGAAGGTTTTTGGAAGGTGCTCTTCAAGGCCAACGAGACATGGTCAAAGGAGCCCGAAGACCGTGGGTACAACCCGACCCACCCTGCCAGTCCGGTGAGTTTTTCTGTATTTTGAAGGTGTATCCATTACTTAAATACCCGAGGAGAATGTATGAACTTCCCCATCTTACTTTCTTAGAGCTGGACAAAGAAGGTGGAGCTGGTCAAGAGTCCGGCTCCACTGCCCGAAGACCCAGCAATTCCACTTCTGATGAAGATGCTAGTTCTGGCGCCCTACCAGGCGCCGGAGAAGAAGGCCAAGAAGAAGGCCAAGGGGACAAGAGGCGGTCTCTGACACAAGGGCACTTCGGACATGACATACGAAGAGCTGGGACCCATTTCCCACCCGCCACCGACGACGAGGAGGAGGAGGAAGAAAGCATCCCCCCCCCCCCGAGGGGGAGAGGAAGAAAAGGGCGGCCTCCACGCGTCTGGAGGCTGCAGCGTCCAAGAGGGGGAGATCCTCCCTTGCGGATGACACCACACCAGATACCAACAGCAGCTCGGAGTGGCGCCCCAGGGATAAGCCCCCGGCCGGATCGTAAGTATTCGAGGGCTCTAACGCACTTATATGTCCGACTCCTTTATCTCGTAATTCTAATGCGTTGAATCACGTGCTGCAGTCCGGCCCACGACAGCTCCCAGCGATCCTCATCGAGGGGTTCGCTGGATCCATAGGGTATGGACAGCGATTTGCTGCCGACAGCCACCTCCCCAAGGCCACAGACGACACCGAGGCGGTGTCCCAAAGGACCTTCACGGTCCAAGGAGAGACGCAAAGGGCCGTTAGGACGGCGCCGGGGGGCGAAACTTCGGCTACCAGACACCTGGGGGAGCAAGTCCCCCTGGAGACTGGCGATGGGGGTCATATTCAGTGCGACCCCCAGCCGAATACTATTTTAGAGACCCATACGGCTCCGGAATCAAGCAAGCAGCCTCCTTCGAAAGAAGGAGGTGCACCTATCCCACCAGTGACTTCTGTCCACCCAGAGGCACCGAATACTTTAATGGAAGCGCTGCGAGGCGCTTCTATCGTGGAAGAACACCGCACCCTCATGGGTATGGTGATTGAGAGTGTTCAGTCCGTTAATAGCGGACTGACCAAGGCCTGCACCCACCTTCTGACAGGCTTTGAGGTAAGCGAAGCAATTAAAAAAGAAAGTCACAGTATAGACAGTAGCCCCTGAGACTCTGTCCGGTGTTCGGAAAGAAGAGCCGAACAGAGGATTAAATAGTTTTCGCAGGAGACTAACCATATATGCCTATGTGAATAAACAGGCGTCGCTGCTGGCTGCGATCTCTCATGTTGCCGAAGTCTCCGGAGTGAAGCAGAGTCTGGAGCGGGCTGAGGAAGAGCTTGGCCGAGTGAAGAAGCGACTGGAGGACAAGCAAGGTATGTAATGACCTGCTGTATATCAGAAAGGATTTATGATTTATGTTGACTATAGTGCCATGGTATTTGTAGGAGCGGCGACTGAGGTGGAGACCCTCAAGAAGGCGTTAGCCGAGGCCCAAGAGAAAGCAGCGAAGGAGCAAGCCGCCCATGAGAAACACGAGGCCAGGGTTGATGAGGTCCAGCTGGAGCTCCAGGACGCAGTCAAGAAATGCTAGTCCTTGGAGCGCAATATCGCGGACCAAGAGATTGAACTCGCCAAGGCTCGCCAAAGCGCACAGGATGCCCGGGTTGAAGCCCAAGGCGCCCTCCAGGAAATCCAAGAGGCCAGAAAAATCGAGGCGGGTAAGGCCTTCATTATGCAGAGCAAATATGCAAAGAAGAGGTATCTCTTACTAACCCGGATTTGGAGTTCTCCAGGAGCGTTTGCGGATTTACCGGGCAGTGTTGCCGACGCTACGGAATTCTTCCGAGCCGAAGAGGGGAGCTCAACGGAGAAGCTGTTCTGGTCGCAATACCTTGCGCCAGAACATCCGGTGCCCTTTAGCGATCAGCTAAAACAGCTGGTCGAACTGCATAGGGTGGCCGAACTAGCCATGAAGGATTTGATAATCCAGCTATGGCCTGCCGAAGCTATACCCAGCAGCTACTTCGGGCTCATGAAGCGGCTGGTCAATGCCTGCCCACGGCTTGACGTCATCAACGGTCGGTCTACATCGAGGGTGCGCAGATGGCCTTCGCTCGCCTCAAGGTGCAGTGGGCGAAGATGAACGCCGTCAAGCTCGCGGCCGAGGGACCGCCCGCTGGCAAGGAGCACCGCACACCCGAGCGGTAATTTGAAGATGTCCTGGAAGGGTCCCGCATTGTGGCGGCACAGTGTGTGAAAGACATTGTCTTCGAATGAATACATTCGTGTTATCTTTGCCTTGTATGATTAAACGAAGTCGTTATGTAATATAATGCTTGTTCTTATTTAAAGTTTTACCTCCTATGCGGCCGTTTTGTTAAATCTGAGAGTTGGCCAGTCGTCGGCTTCAGCCCCACGTAGGTAGTACGGGGGTGTTTGGGATGGAATCTAAACACTCTTGATCCAAAAATTTGGTCCTTGAAGGAGGTGTTTAGCGCAACAAACCAGGCAATCGGACTATGTGGCTTTATCACCCTCACTTAGCCATAGGAGTTTGATAATAAAAATGTAGGCGCAGCCCCTAGTTAGCATTTAATCCGGACTAGGGTGTTGTAAACACCTCATCGGACTGAGGCCGATCCATCGCATAACGCGGAAAAAATCGCAAAAGATTTGTAACCTCCGAACAGCTGACCGGCTCACGCCGCATCATGACAGTCAGTTTTCGGCTTTCTCTACTGAGGTGCTCATCTGGATAAACCGGGACACAATCGCAGTAGTTCTCCCTTTACTACCCTAGCCGATAGAGCAAAACGTAAGGTAGTAAGCACAGGAGTCGGGCAACCCAACTATTGACCAAAGACATGATTCGGAGCCAATGCATATAATGCTAAAATTCGGGGCGCCGAACTGTACTGTAAAAGTGTTCGGACTTTGTTGCCGTAGTATGGAGCGCAGTGTAGCCCCTGGCCAATTTAAGACGTACCAAGGTGTACGGGTGCACAAAATAGCGAAAGAATGAAGTAGTAAGCCAATGCCACGTAAGTTGGGCCGTGAACTATTTTCATTATAATTAGATTAATACGTCAAAGTGTATTTGTACAAATGGTGCAATAAGCGCCCGGGCTATTTGATATTCCAAGATCAAGGGGGGAGCTTGCGTGTGGGTCCTGAAAACATGTAGAATGACCGTCGAGAAAGACATCTAGAGATCCCCCCATGCGGTTGTGCTACTTGCCGCCTTGGTGTATCCGTCCTTCGAAAGGACCGCTGAGCAGGCCACCGCGAGGGGCCTGTGGAAAAGGAACCTGAAAAGGATAAAGAAGAAAAAGTGAAAGTATGTGTGTCCGGCGACGGTCGAAGCCGTATTGTGGACCACAGTCTGGTTATGCCTCCGTCTCTGCCCATGGTATTTTAAGTGCGTAGTTATGTACATGCGATACGTATGTCGCCATTTGGTCAGGACTGAGATGGAGGCCGAATTGCTAGTCTGACTCCTGACAAGCCGGACTGTCAAGCTGCGGAGTAGTCTGGACTCGTTTGACAGTGTCCGGGAGCTTGGCCGCCGAATTAAAATTCTGCCTTAAAAGGCCACTCTATGCTTCTGCTGCCAGGGCCTCGGTGTGTTCTTCAGTACGGAGGGAGCGTTCCGTGTTTCCATTGACTGTTATGACCCCGCGTGGTCCGGGCATCTTGAGCTTGAGATAAGCATAGTGTGGAACCGCATTAAATCGAGCGAATGCGGTTCGTCCAAGAAGTGTGTGATAGCCACTGCGGAAGGGGACGATATCGAAGATCAGCTCTTCGCTTCTGAAGTTGTCCGGGGACCTGAAGACAACTTCCAGTGTGATTGAGCCCGTACAACAGGCCTCTACACCTGGTATGACTCCTTTAAAGGTAGTTTTGGTGGGCTTGATCCTTGATGGATCGATGCCCATTTTGCGCACTGTATCCTGATAGAGCGGGTTGAGGCTGCTGCCAATGAGGACTCGCGTCAGGTGGAATCCATCAATTATTGGGTCGAGGACCAGTGCGGCTGAACCACCATGACGGATACTGGTCGTATGATCCCTGCGATCGAAGGTGATAGGGCATGACGACCGTGGATTAAATTTTGGGGCGACTAGCTCTATCGCATAGACGTCCCTGAGCGCGCGCTTGCGCTCCCTCTTGGGGTATGGGTAGCGTATATGATGTTCACCGTTTTGACCTGAGGGAAAACTTCTTCTGTCCCCATGTGTTTGGTGGACGGGGCTCCTCGTCATCGTCCTCGCTTTGCGACCCCTTCTCCTTGTTCTCGGCATTTATCTTGCCGGCCTGTTTAAAAACCCAGCAACTTCTGTTGGTGTAATTGGCTGGTTTATCGAGGGTGCCGTGTATCTGGCATGGACGATCGAGTATGCGGTCCAAGCTGGATGAGTCTGAATTGTTCCTTTGGAATGGCTTCTTCCGCTGGCCGGACTTGGAGCCACTGAATCCAGCGTTGACCGCCTTGTCGTCGGTATTATCACCATTGCTTCGACGCTTGTTTATGTTGCGTCGGGGCTTGCTGTTGCTATTTCTGGCTTCCAAAGTGCCAGGTTCGCTTGCATTGTTATTGCTACGGGCTAGCCAGCTATCTTCGCCCGTGCAAAGGCGGGTCATAAGCGCCGTGAGGGCTGCCATGGACTTCGGCTTTTCTTGGCTGAGGTGTCGGGCGAGCCATTCTTCCCGGATGCTATGTTTAAAGGCCACTAGGGCTTCAGCATCCGGACAGTCGATGATCTGGTTCTTTTTTGTTAAGAACCTAGTCCAGAATTTCCTGGTTGACTCTCCGGGCTGTTGAATTATGTGACTTAAGTCGTCGGCATACGGAGGTCGGACATATGTGCCTTGGAAGTTGTCGAGGAAGGCTTCTTCCAATTCCTCCCAGCTTCCAACGGAGTTATCAGGCAGACTGTTCAACCAGTGCCGAGCTGGTCCTTTGAGTTTTAGTGGGAGGTATTTGATGGCATGGAGATCATCACCGCGGGCCATATGAATATGGAGAAGAAAATCCTCGATCCATACCGCGGGGTCTGTTGTCCCATCATATGATTCGATGTTTACGGGTTTAAACCCTTCTGGGAATTCGTGCTCCATTACCTCGTCAGTGAAACAAAGGGGGTGTGCGGCGTCTCTATATCGGGCCACGTCGAGACGTAGCTCGGATGGAGTCCGTCTGCGGTTCTCGGCCCGGGCGTGATTATGATTGTTGCGTCCGGCTAGGTAGCCATTGTCGCGTGTCGGGGCACACCCCCGCGATCCATAGATCAACCTGTGCTGACCTGCTCTACTGTCCAAGTCCTGCCGCAGGTCATATGTATGTCCCCGAGCTATTTTATCTCTACCTTTACGGTGATGTAGTACGGGCTAGTGTTCGGCTTGAGTTGCTGCTTTGTCCCGGCCACGTGGTGGGTAGTCAGCCGCATTGCGCGATGATGGTACGGGCTCCAGCGCCTCGTTATCAAACTGAGGTAGCAATTTGTGCTTCGGATAACTTTTGGCTGGGCGCTTGAGCCGTATTCCCCGGCTGCCAGGACATTAGTCCATCTATCGTTGAGCAGATCTTGATCAGCTTGAAGCTGCTGGTGCTTCTTTTTCAGGCTCCTAGCAGTGGATATTAGCCGGCGCTTAAAGCGCTCCTGCTCGAGAGGTTCCGCAGGCGCGATGAAATCCTCGTTGCCGAGGCTCACCTCATCCTCGGAGAGTGGAAGATAATTACTATCCTCCGAGTCTTTGTTTACGGTCTGTTCGTTAGGGCTGACTCGCACATCTTCCCATTCATCCAGTTCGGAGGTCGGCTCAACAGGGTCTTTATTGTCTTCAGCATCGTCTAGAGTATTATTTTCTCCTGTGCCGGTATTGCTATTTTTCTATGGCGTGATTTAGAATGGCGCCACTGACGCCGGTGCTTTGGTTGTATCTCAGGAAGTTTATCCTCGACTGGGTCTTCTTTGTCATCGCTGTTATTCTCTTTGGGTGTATCCACCATATACACATCATATGAAGAGGTGGCCGACCAGCGTCCGGTAAACGGCGGGTTTTGGGCCTGCTCGTCTCCTGCATCGTCGTCCATACCGTCGATGTCTTCAGAGCCGTAATCGAGCATATCGGTTAAGTCCTCAACAGTGGCTATGAAGTGGGAGCTGGGTGGGAAGCGAAATTCCCCGCCATCAACCCCCGGTTCAAACCAGATATAATTCGGCTGTGAGTCCCCTACTAAGGAGAGGGTTTTTAACGAGTTCAGCACATCGCCTAAAGGTGAGTGCCGGAAGATGTCCACGGCACTGAATTCGACGCCCTGCGCCTGATCGGGCTCGATGGACGTGGACGCACGTGGTTCAGAACCTGTGGCCGGAGACAAATCCGAGGTTCCGGTGACATAGGTCATGCTTGAGGTTGGGTCTGTGTGCGGCTCCAGCGCCGCTAAGTCTACGGCTCCCGTGGTGGGGTTGAGCTTCCCGTCCTCGGATGGCGCAATCTGCTCCGGATCTAGGGCCGGAGCACTTACAGGTGCTACCTCCTGGGTATGGTCCGATGACAGATTTAGGTCATGCTCATCGCGGTGGCAGGGAGCGGCTGCCGTGGGCTCGAATCCGTCGAAGATCAAGTCTCCGCGGGTATCGGCAACGTAGTTCAAGTGTCAGGACCCCGATCCTAAGTCACACCGATCTAGCATGTAACACATCATATCACTTTGCGACCTCCGGGCTGTAGCAACTGGGCTAGCATGACTCCGGGAAATCCGGGTTGTAGCAGGCTAACAGGACTCCGAAAGACACCGCGTGACATTTCCCCGAAGGGACAGAGACATGATCGAAGAAAGACACATGTCGGCCAGTCTAATTGTTCCGGAGCAGTAGCAACTGGGCTAACAGGACTCCGGTAAACCGGGCTGTAGCAGACTACCATGGCTCAGTGGAAGCACTAGACTACATTTCCCCATAAGAGAGGCTACCAAGGATAGACAACTAGGTTGTCGGATCCCACACATACCAAGCATTTCAATCATACACACAATATGCTCGATATGTGCAAATACAACATGGCATCACAACAAGACTCTACGACTAAGAGTATTTATTCATTAGGCTCCGAGGAGCCAAGTATTACAAACATGGGTCTCATGACCCAACATACAGAGCATATAAGCAACAAGCACATGCGGAAGCTTAACTTGTCTGAGTACAGACAACTACAAATGAAAAAGGCTGAGAAGCCTGACTATCTACAAGATCCTGCTGAGGGCACAAGATCGTAGCTGAGGTAACAAGCTAAACGTCGAAGTCCACACGGAACTACTAGCGAGATTGAAGTCTCTCTGCAAAAACATAAATTAAGCAAACATGAGTACAAATGTACCCAACAAGACTTACATTAGAACTAGCTACATATGCATAAGTATCAACAAAGGGGGTGGTGGAGTTTAACTGCAGCAAGCCAGCTTTGACTCGGTGACTATCCTGAACTACGACTGCAAGTATCTCTTTTGAGGTGGCGCACACGAGTCCACATATTCACCATATCAATACACCACTATGGATCCGCTCCTGTCTCCCTACGAGAACGCCATCCATAGCACTCACGCTTATCTTGCGCATTTTAGAGTATCCACTTTCACTTGTCTATGAACTGTACAGGCAACCCAGAAGTCCTTTACCGCAGACACGGCTATTCGAATAGCTCATTTATAACCCTGCAAGGGTGTACTTCTTCACAAACGCTCTCGCCACTTACCACCATGTACACGTCGTGTATCTCGGCAACCTTCAAGCGGAAGCCTGGCGAGGGAGTCGGCCACGACCTGACTAACCACACAAGTCTCTAGTCTAGGTTTATCGCCTATTCGGGTTCCATCCGCGAGGAGATCCGGCCGGGGTTTCGCTCACAGACCCAAACGATGTGTGCAGGGTTCCCGAGACACCAAACGGGCGCCCGGTACACCAGGCCACGGTGTATCTACCGCATCATAGCCCACTCCTAGGGTCAGCGCTACGCACGGCCTCCAACACATATCCTACAAACACCAAAAACTAGTTGCAACTCCTGGACAGAGATCAAGGCGATTAATAAGTCGAGAGGGTCCATTGGTTTCGGGCCCAACGCGTGGTAGTAGCTGTTCATGGATCACAAACACAGAACTCAGTTCCTAAGGACGGTTTCAATGAGACAACCCACCATGTACTCCTACATGGCCTCTCACCGCTACCCTTTACCAAATCGTGTTCACACACTTAGCTCACACACAGTAGGACATGTTCATCACCATTCCAATTCATTCCCGATGAATCAGACCTGACTCAACTCTAAGCATTAGCAGGCATGACAAACAAGCATGAATGAGTAGGCACATCAGGGCTCAAACAACTCCTACTCATGCTAGTGGGTTTCATCTATTTACTGTGGCAATGACAGGTCATGCAGAGGAAAAGCGGTTCAGCTACCGCAGCATGTAACAGTTGAATCGATGTTGTCCTAATGCAGTAAAAGAGAGCAGGAGCGAGAGAGTGAGACTGTATCGGAATGAACAAGGGGTTTTTTTCTTGCCTGGCAGAGTGGTAGAGGGGTACTGCCCTTCAGCTGGATACTCGTGAATATCCCCGGAGGCAGAACCTACCACGAAGATCACACCGGTAACACAATCATTACATGGCAATATGCAACAATATGATGCATGCAATGACATGGCAAAATGAGTGTGTTTTGGCTAATGCAGCTTTGAACAGGATGGTTTTAGTTCATTTGGATCAAGGATTCAAATGCAAACCCAAAGTATGAACTCATATAAGTGCATTATCTTGTTTCATCTAAACAGCAAGGTTAGGTTGCTCTAACATGCGTGAAACCAGTACAGATGGATAGATTGGATTTTTCTGATCAATTTTCATATATAAATCTTTGTATTTGGATTACAGATTAATTTCTATGAATTTTAGAAGTTAGCACTATTTTCTAGAATTTCCTGAATAAGAATAAGTCCAGAAAATGTATTACTGCGTCAGCAGGTCAACTGCGCGGTCCAGGTCAAACCTGACCAGTGGGACCCACTGGTCAGTGTCACAGTTAGCTAACTAACTAAATTAGTATTAGTTTAACTCCTAATCTAGGTTTGACCAGGGGCGGGGCCCACATGGTCAAATGGGTCAAACCCACCGGTGATGTGACGCCGGCGAGGCTAGACGCGGCGGAGGGCTGCAGGATTGCATCTCCGGCGACCAAACCAACGGCGGAGGCCATCTACGTGACGTGGAGGCTCGGCCGCATCGACTGGTGCCATTGGTTTCGCCGGAGGTGGCCTAGAACAACGGCGGCGTCCACTCCCGCGGCGGCCGGAGTTTGGGTGAGGTTTGGAATGGTGCTGTGGGGCACAGCGGAGTGAACGGCCGGGTGCTACGGCCTCCTGGTGATCTGCTGAGGACGGTGACGTGCTCAGTCTCGATCTTACGCGTCTGTGGCCACAACGGCGACATGGCCGGCGGAGCCGAGCTCTCGGCCGTGATGGCCAACAGGGTTAGGGGGCAGCTCGAGCGACGTGGTTAGGGGGAGAAGGAAGAGGAGCTCACGGCGAGTGCAGCGGTGGCCTCAGAGAGCTCGGGGAAGGGCTGGTGATGGCAGGAGGTCGCCGGCGATCTCAACGTCCGAGGGAGGAAGAAGAGCTCGGGGTCATCGTCACAGAGCTCCTGGCGGCGCCTGTCTTGGTGCAGAGGATGCGGGGGTCGAGGCGTAGCTCGTGGCATAGCTGGATGGGCGTGGGGAGTTCGGTGGCAGCGGCAAACGGCAACGGTGGTGGCGGCTCCGTTCGGTGGTGAAAGAGAGAGGTCCAGGGGAGAGAGGGGAGAGGTGCAGGGGGGTGCTGGGCGTCTCCGTGGCGCTCAAATGGGAACGGGGAGGCAGCAGGAGGTGGAAGCATGAGGTGGCCGCGAGTGCGCGCGCAGGCGACACGCCTCTGCCTACTGGCAGAGGTGGAAGAAGACATCGGCGCCCCTAGTGGGCTGGGCCAATTCTCTCCTGGGCCAGGTAAACAGGTACGATTCTGCTCTGTTTTGGTTTTTTTTTTCTGTTTTCTATTTCTGTTGTTGTTTTTTATTTAGCATAAATGCCAAACCATTTTATAAAATGCTGAAAATATTTATGGGAAACTCTGAAATTAATTCCAACAGCCCACAAATACTTTCAAAATTATTTGGACATTTAAAAATATTTATAGCATTTAAATGTCCAAATGCAAATACTTTATGATTTAATTCAAAGATCCAAAGTGTCCTAGAAAAGTGAGCACCATTTTTGGCAGAGGTTCTGGACCAAGGCAAAGATGATGTGCATTTTAGAAGGGCATTTCAGGTTCATTGAAAGGATTTAATTTTGACCCTAGTTGAATTCATTTGCTGCTAGGGTTTAACAGTCCCCATTTCAAATTCATTTGAAATTAAACATGATGACATGAATGCTTTCATGCAAATAGCTACAAGCAATTCTAGGGTTGTGACATCAAGCTTCCAAACTTGACTTGATGGCCAGGGGCGTAGCTGTCGATCTGCTCCAGATGGCCAAGCGAGTTGGCCCGCAGTGCGAAGCCGCCGAATACGAAGATCTGGCCGGGGAGAAAAACTTCCCCCTGGACAGCATAGTTGTAGATGATTGACGGGGCCATCGAACCTCTTGAAGATGATGCAGCAGAACTCTCAATGAAAGCACCAATGTCGGTGTCAAAACCGGCGGATCTCGGGTAGGGGGTCCCGAACTGTGCGTCTAAGGTCGATGGTAACCGGAGACAGGGGACACGATGTTTACCTAGGTTCGGGCCCTCTCTATGAAGGTAATCCCCTACTTCCTGCTTGATTGATCTTGATGAATATGAGTATTACAAGAGTTGATCTACCACGAGATCGTAATGGCTAAACCCTAGAAGTCTAGCCTGTATGATTATGATTGTCCCTATGGACTAAACCCTCTCCGGTTTATATAGACACCGGAGAGGACTAGGGTTATACAAAGTCGGTTACAGAGAAAGGAATCTTCATATCCAGACGCCAAGCTTGCCTTCCACGCCAAGGAGAGTCCCATCCGGACATGGGTGAGAGTCTTCGGTCTTGTATCTTCACAGCCCATCAGTCCGGCCCATGTCCAACAAGCCAGACGCCCGAGGACCCCTTAGTCCAGGATTCCCTCAGGGATGTTGCAATGTCGACGTGTGGGCGAACGTAAAGTTCCCCGTCCCTCATGCAATGCTTCTTCTTTGCGGCTGGAAAACCTTCACACGTGGCCACTGCCTGATGAAGGGGCACGTCCTCTACTTCAAATTAGTGGAGGCTTACCAGCTCTCCGTCAAGGTCTTTGGGCTCTCAGGAATCCGGTTAGGGTGCTGCACGGAGAGCTCAATCGACGACGAAAGCTCCTCCTAAAGCGATAGCTATGAGGAGGAGACTGGTGGGGAGGATGGCGAGGATGGGTCTGACTAGACGTCGGGCGCCCCATCGCTAGGCAACGCCGGCAGCACCACCATCTGCACCTGGCCTTCTCCCTGGCAGAGCGATTTGCCGGGGGTAGTTCTTGGCGGTGGCTCCTCAAGCCAGCTCCTTGAACTTCTCGGGACTGTTGCTTCTGGCGGCTGGCGTTGGAAGGCCGGAGAAGACGAAGAAGGCGGGTGGCGGGCCGTCAAGTCGGAGTACAATGGCACCGATGCCTTCATCGTGTATTGCCGTCCCGCTGCCTCATCTTTTGGCTTCTTCCCCGGCACCGTCATCACCAGCCTTCTTCTGGACGGCTGCCGGGATGTTCTCTTGGTGTCTTCTGCCGCGTGTACCTCGCCTAAGCACTCTTTTTGCCCTCCCGCTATCTTGATCTGCTTCCTGAGGAGAGGGACAAGAAAGGGATTATGGGCACCTTATCTTTTTGAGCTTAAGCCTGTGGGCACTTGCCGAATTTAAACTTTGTAACCCCTTGCTCATGCTTATGTTCCGTATGAATTGTACTTGTTAATCAATGTATTAATGAAGAAAAAGGGTGTTTGCCGGGTTATTTTGTGTGCGAGCGAGGCTCACACCAAGGAACGAGTCCTTGTTATTTTTTAAGTAAACAATGCCACCTAGCAACCGGCCTTGCCATCCTCCCGCTTTATACCACGACTACCCTCACACCCTTGGCGGAGGCAGGGGCAAGGTAGTATTAGGCCCTTCGTCTGTCCCTCTTCCATCGCAACTACAACCAAATTCCAGCCCAAAGGGGGTTTTGGGCATAGGAAAGAGGGAGCACGGTGGTATGGGATCGAGCGAGGTTTCATACGTTCAAGCTTCATACGGAAGTACGCAGCAGGGGAAAAAGGACTTATCTGAATCTGCTGCCCCCGACAACATTCGCTTGCCGGGGTCGGGGTGTCAGTTCGTCTCCTTTCCTCCAAAAAGTTCCGCTTAAGAGCCCGTGCGGCCTGCGAACCAAAAAGGACTGGAAGGGACAAAAAGACACATACTCGACCTCTATGCTAGGGGTTAGTTGCCGCCAAGCACTATCAACCCTATCGGAGAGAGACTCAACCTAACATGCATGCTAATTCTTAGGGCGCCAGCGCTTCGTTTATTCAGCTGTTGCTCAGGGTCTGCGCCTGGCTTTGTACAAAGGGTTACATGCCTTGCCGGCAAGGCTCGTACAAAAAAGGTCTGCCGGGGGGGCCTGGCAACCACGCCTTACGGGTAAAACTTGCGAAGATGTTCGATATTCCAGGAGTTGCTCACTGGGATACCATCTTCGGCCTCCAGGCAGACTGCGCCAGGCCTGGTGACTCGTATTACCTGATAAGGGCCTTCCCACTTTGGCGTCAACTTGTTGGAATTCTTGGCCGACTAAACGCGCCAAAAAACAAGGTTGCCTTCCTTAAAGCTTCGGGCATGAACCTTGCGGCTATGGTAGCGGCGCAAGGCTTGCTGGTAGCGCGCAGCTTGCACAGCAGCCTGAAGACAATCTTCCACAAGGAGCATAGCGTCATCTTGCCGCAACTGCTCTTGCTCAAGCTCATCATAAGTGAGCACTCGAGGAGATCCGTATGTGAGTTCTGTGGGGAGAACTGCTTCTGCCCCGTACACGAGGGAGAAGGGCATCTCACCGGTGGCTCGATTTGGCATTGTTCTGATTGACCAAAGAACTGCCGGCAACTTGTCAATCCAGTGTCCTCCGCACTTGTGCAGCCTGTCAAAAGTCTTCGTCATGAGGCCCCGTAATACTTCAGCATTTGCCCTTTCCGCCTGGCCGTTGCTTCATGGATGTGCAACAGAAGCAAAACATATCTTGCTGTCGAGGTCTTGGACGTATTGCATGAAGGTGCGGCTTGTGAACTACGTGCCGTTGTCGGTGATGACTCTGTTTGGCACACCAAAACGGCAAACCAGTCCTTTGAAGAACTTGACGGCGGATTGTGCTGTCACCTTTCTCACTGCTTCCACTTCTGGCCACTTTGTGAACTTGTCGATCGCAATGTACAAGTACTCAAAGCCCCCGACAACACGGGAAAAGGGGCCCAGTATGTCGAGCCCCCAGACCAAAAATGGCTAGGAAAGAGGGATTGTCTAAAGAGCTTGAGCTGGTTGACGGAGTTTCTTCGAATGGAACTGACACGCTTCAAACTTGGTTACTAATGCAGCTGCATCCTGGAGAGCAGTGGGCCAAAAGAAACCTTGCTGGAATGCCTTGCTAGCAAGGGCTCTTGACCCTACGTTAGAGCCACGTATGCCTCCATGTATCTCTGCCAACAGCTCCAGTCTGTCCTCCCGGGGAATGCACTTTAATTTCACACCGTTCGGTCTTTTCCTGTACAGGACGTCGTCCACAAACTGGTACATGGCAGACCGACGGACTACTTTCTTCGCTTCTTCCTGTTCCTCAGGGAGTTCCCCTGTTTGGAGGAACTGAACGGTGTGCTGCGCCCATGCCGGAGCCTGAGGCTCGACGGCAAGGACTAGAGGCATGTCTTCTGCCATGCGAGCGGTTGTCTCTATGGCAAGGGCTTGAGGCCCTGCCGGATCCTGTCGCTCCCCAGCAAGCTTGGCGTCCCCGGCAGCATCCTTGCCAGCGGCTCCTATGAGCTCGGTGGGAAAGTACTTGCCGGGGCCTGATTTTCTTCGCTTATTCTGTCCTGCCAACGGTTCAACGGATGGCTGAGTCAATTGGAGCACAAAGGTCCCTGGTTCCACAGGTAACTTGAGGGCAGCATGTTTTGACAGGTCGTTAGCAATGTTGTTCTCTGCTCGAGGAACATGCTCTGCTTGTAGACCGTCAAAACGCTCTTCCAACTTTCTCACTTCATCTACATAAGCTTCCATCAGCGGGCTCAGATAATCCTTGTTCAGCTGCTTCACTACGAGTTGCGAATCCCCATGGACGATCAACTTTCTGATCCCAAGGTCCGCCGCGATCCTGAGACCGGCAAGCAGCCCCTCATACTCCACGGTGTGTTCTTCGATCTCTCCCAGGGGAAATGCATTTGGACTACGTACTTGAGGTGCTCTCCGGTGGGCGCGACAAGCAGCACACCAGCACCGGCGCCTTGCAGCGAGGAAGCCCCATCAAAGTACATAATCCAGTTGCGGCTTGTTTCCTTGCTGGGGAGAGTGGTCTCTTGAATTTCTTCGTCAAGCGTTGAGGTCCATTCTGCAATGAACTCCGCCAAAACCCTGCTCTAGATTGTCGAAGTGCTTTCAAACCTGAGACCAAAGCTTAACAGTTCCAACGCCCATTCCACAATCCTTCCGGTTGCATCTGGGTTGTGCAAGATCCGTTGCAACGGGAAGCGAGTGATGACGGTGATCTCATGTGCTTGAAAATAATGACGCAGCTTCCTCGAGGCCATAAGGAGGCCGAAGAGCAACTTCTGCACACCAGGAGCTGACAAAGTAAACTGGGTGCTGCATCATCTTCTTCTTCTGTACCACTTCATTTTCTTGCGCAGATCCTGCCTTGCCGCTGGACTCTGTCGGGGCTCCTGCCTTGCCGATGCCAAACTCTGTCAGGGGTCCTGCCTTGCCGGCACCAGACCCTGCCGGGGGGAGCTCTGGCTCATCATCCGATAGTCTTGCCACTACTACTACCTCTTCGTCAACTTCCCTCTGCACCACTAGCGCATCACTAACCACTTGATTTGTTGCCGCTAGATATAGCAGCAACGGCTCTTGTGATTTAGGCGCAACTAGTATTGGTGTAGAGGAGAGGTACCTCTTCAAATCCTGCAGCGCTGCCTCGGCCTCCGGAGTCCATTTCATGGGCCCTACCTTCAAAATCTTGAAGAAGGGGAGGGCACACTCAACAGATTTGGAGATGAACCTACTTAAAGCAGCAACGTAGCCAGCAAGCCGACGCACATCTTTGACTCGCTTTGGTGCTTCAATCTGCTCAATTGCCTTGATCTTGTCGGGGTTCGCTTCGATCCTGCACTGAGACACAAAGAACCCGAGAAGTTTGCCAGATGGAACACCGAACACACACTTCACAGGGTTGAGCTTGAGATTGATCTGGCGCAAATTTGCAAATGTTTCTTCCAAATCTTGCACAAGCGTTGCCCTGTCCTTGGTTTTGACCACTATGTCATCCATATAAGCCTCCATATTTCTATGGAGCTGGGGCTCAAAACCAATCTGAACCGCTCTTGCAAATGTTGAACCAGCACTTTTCAACCCGAAAGGCATTCGCATAAAACAATACGTACCACATGGGGTGCTGAAGGCGGTCTTCTCTTCGTCTTCCTTCGTCATAAAGATTTGGTGCTATCCTGAATAGGCGTCAAGGAACGGCAGCAGGTCACACCCGGCAGTGGAGTCCATGATCTGGTTAATGTGCGACAAATGGAAAGGATCCTTTGGGAAGGCTTTATTGATATTTGTATAATCAATACACAGCCTCCACTTTCCATTCACCTTGCACACCACCACCAGATTGGCCAACCATGTTGGGTGGAGCACTCCTCTGACTAAGCCTGCCGCTTCCAACTTCCTAATCTCCTCGATGATGAACTCTTGCCGTTCCAAAGCTTGCTTCCTGACCTTCTACTTGACGGGCCGCGCATGAGGACAAACAGCAAGGTCGTGCTCAATCACCTCCCTGGGAACGCCGGGGATTTCGGATGCTTGCCATGCAAACACATCAACATTCGCCTGCAGGAAGGCGACGAGCGTGCTTTCCTATTTACTGTCGAGGGTGGAGCTTATAGTGAAAGTTCCACCCGTACCGTCCTCCTTGACGGGCACCTTCTTGGTCTCTGGTGGTGCAGCCTTGGATTTCTTGCTCTTGCCGGTGGAGGTCTCTGGCATATCCTCAACGGAAACGCAGCACCCCGAGGAGGCGCGCTTGCCGCAGTGGGTGCAAGAGGCTTAGCTGGGGCCAGAAGTCTTGCCGGTGACTGAGGTCTTGCCAGTATTCTTCCCCTCGGGGGCTCCAGTGGCAGGAGCAAGTGCCTTGGTGGCAGGCGCCACCACCGCCTCCCGGTAGAGCTGGTCGGCACAGATGAGTGTGTCCTTCTTGTCAGAGCCGGTAATGATGACGCTCGTAGGGCCGGGCATCTTCAGCGTGTTGTAGGTGTAGTGTGACGCTGCCATAAACTTGGCCAGCGCTGGACGGCCAAGGATCCCATTATACGACAACGGGATCTTGGCTACATCAAAGACGATCTTCTCTGTCCTGTAGTTCAGCTCACCACCGAACGTAACTGGTGATGTGATCTTACCCTTGGGCTAGCTTCTCCCTAGGTTGATCCCTTGAAACATGCCTGTCTCCTCGAGATCTCCCTTGGGGATTTGCAACCTCTTAATCACTTGTGGCCAGATCAAGTTCAGACTGGCCCCACCGCCCACTAGCATTTTCGTGATCTTGAGGTTGCGAATTGTTGGCGAAACCAACAACGGCAAGCACCCGACCGCGGTTGTGCGATCAGGGTGATCCTCGGTGTCGAAAATGATAGGCGTGTTGGACCATTTCAGTGGCTTCTGGGCGTCGATCGATGGTTCTGTCACATTGATCTCGCGCGCCCACTGTTTAAGCTGGCGGTGAGAAGAATGCAACGAGGTGCCGCCATCGATGCACATGGCTTCTGTGGCCTTTTGAAATTCTTGGTCACTAGACTCGTCGTCCTCTTTGTGGTCATCATCCCCCTCTTTCTTGTCGCGGCCTCGAACAGGCCTCTCTTGTTGCTTCTCCTTGCTGTGGCGCCCCCCTCGGCCACCACGCTTCTTGCCGGACCCGTTAGCACCATCCTGGCCCTTCTCCTTGTCCCGTCTTTCATACTTAGCTTTCTGCCTCTCCACAAGCTGCTCAACTTGTCGGTAGTTTTGGAGGTCATGGCCCTTGGTGCGATGGATCTTGCAATACTGCTTGTCGGGGCCCTCCAGCTTGTCGGCGGCCGCCAAGTCCTGGCAGGTGGCACACCCGGCAACTTCCTTGCCGGGGTTGTCAACCTTGGCCTTCTTGGTGGTGCCGGGGTTGCCGTATTCTCGACGGCAAGCACGGTCTTGCCCCTGCGCTTCCTATTGCACTGTCGGCCCTTCTTTGCCAGGGCGACGGCGTCTTCGTCATCAGAATCGCTTCCCGTGCCGGCATCTTCGAAGGGGTACTTCCTTTCTTCTTCAACACGAGCATATCTGTCGGCCAGAACATACAGTTCGGCAACATCCCTAACCTTGTTCATGGCCAGCTCTTCACGCATCTTGCGATTGCGCACGTTCTGATGGAAGGCGCTAATGACAGCGGCAGGATGAACATCTGGGATGTTGTACTACACACGACTGAATCTTTGTATGTACTTGCGCAAGGGTTCGCCATCCTTCTGGGGGATGAGAAGCAAATCACTTGCCTGGCCAGGAGCTTGATGGCCTCCGGTAAAGGCGCCAACAAACTCGTGGCACAGGTCCGACCAAGAGGAGATGAAATCTACTGGTAGGTGCATCAACCACGACCTAATGTTGGGTTTGAGCACCAACGGGAAGTAGTTGGTGAGCACATTGCCGCCCCGAGCCCCGGCAGCTTGCATCACGATGGTGTATACGCTCAGGAACTCGGACGGATGGGTCTTGCCGTCGTACTTCTCCGGGACCTCAGGTTTGAACGTGCGAGTGGTGGGCCACTGGAACTGCCACAGCTCACGGGTAAAACTGGACAACCTACCTCGTAAGGCAGGTCACCAGAATTCGCCAGCGTAGGCCTATATGTAGTGGGCCCTGCACGCCTATCAGACTGATGGCGTGATTCTCGTCGCCGCTCGATGGTAGTTCGAGCGTCTTCTTTAACCCGCTCCCGAAGAACTTGACGTTGGACTCGGCGAGCTTGTGGATCGGACGAGGCCGTGGATCCATCACCACGGGCGTCGACCCGCTGAGCTGGCGACCGTTGCTGTCGTGGTGGAGGGGAGTGCACCATGGTTGTGATGCCTCCGGCCCTTCCGCTGTTGGCACGCGCCGGCTCGGTGGACCAACGCCGCGAGGGGCCTGCCTCCTGGTATTGATCTTTACTGGTGTGGTCAATAAGGCTCTGGATAACAGCCCTCCACTCTTCTTGCTTCTCCGCAGCAGGAGGGAAGTCGAGGAGTAGTTGTACTCGCACTAATGCTTCCACTGGCGTAGGTGGCAGCGACAAGCGCGAGGAACGGGAGGTGCTTGGACTTCTAACCATGTTAGAAGGAGCGCCGTCACGGTTCCGCAACCATGCGCCATCTTGACCAACATCTTGGCGTGCATATTGGGCCTGCGCATCTCGAGGATGATGCAGAGGGCTCTTCCCGCGGCGGCGCCCGGGGTCACCAACGTCGCGGCGCTGCTCGTCACGCATGGCCTGAGAGGACCGTGGCGCGGGAGCTGGCGGGGGTGTCTTGGAGGTCGCCATGCCGCCTGTAGGCAGTACGGCTCCGCCCTTTGAGGTCCCCACTCTGCCCGTAGGCGGCACAGCTCCGTTCTTGGACGTAGCAGCATGCGGCTTGTCGTCTTGGGCATGAACGACGCTGCTCGCCTGGCTTCGGTTGCCGGAGTGTCGTGGATGGTCGTGATTCGCACCTCCGCCATGATTCGTGACTACCCCATCGCTCGTCCGCGTTGGCATGGGCGGTTCGGCTCCAGAAGAACCGATCGCCCAGATCCCCTTCTTCTTGGGAGCCATGGTGATCAAGGAAACGACGCACTAACCGCTAGATCAGGTTCGCAGAACTACTCTCCCACTGCCTGGCGCGCCAAAGATGTCGGCGAGAATGACACCTACGGGAACACGTGGATCCCTTCTACGGTTTGGCAGGGAAGAGGGATAGTGCAAAGAGCAGATCTAATGATCCAAGACGGATTTTTACCCAGGTTCGGGACGCTGAGAAGCGTAAAACCCTAGTCCTACTTGAGTGTATATTCTGTGTTCTTGAGCTTCGGCTCGCTGCTCCACATGCAAGTTGGGCCGAGAGGTTCAAAAGCCCGAATCCTTCCCCAGTACGCCGTGGGCCTCCTTTTATATGTCAAAGGGGTTGCCACAGTGGCACACATGAGGTGTAAAGTAGCTACAGTGCCTATGTTTATCATCGGCGTCTTAGGACAAACGCATTAAATGTGTTGCTTACGTGCCCTTCAGCTTTATCAGAGACGGGAGGAGAACCCATCCCGTCCGTTGCCACCCCGCTCCGTCTTGACACGCGTCCATGCCGATGAGGAATGCGGTGCCAAGTTGGCTGGCCAATTGCTGGACTGGAGGGGTGGCAGGATCTTCACGAAGATCTGCATGCCACCACGCAGGTGCTTGCCAGGCTGGTAGGTCGGCCACTGCGCTGGAGCGGTGACGGGGTGGCGGAGCCTTGCCGCGGTCTTGCCGATGTCCCCGGCAAGGATCTTGCCGGGGCCTCACAGATGTCCTCGACAAGGATCTTGCTAGGTACTTCATCTTCTGGCCTTCACAAATATCTGCACGCCACTACGCACGCACCCCCTGGGTCTGGGCCTTAACGTTGTCGATGGTGTCAGAGCTCTCAACCATAAGGGTGCTTTTGTTAGTGCTCTGTAAGTCGTCCCGGCAAGAATCTTTACGGGGTCTCGCAAGCCGTCCCGGCAAGGATCTTGCCGGGGGTCCAGCTCGTCCTCTGTCCTCTCGTCTTTGGCTTGGCTGCTTCTCTTCGCCTTTTATCTGTCCTTGATCGCCCCCCTTCAGGCCTTGCCGCGCGTGGGGCTACGACTGTCGTGCACAAGTATGGGGTGCTAAAGGGCCCAAACTTTAGTACACCGACAGTTGTGCTCTCCTCGGAGCACCCCCCAGGCGCAGCCAGGGCCCATTATGTTCCTTCTGGTCCAAAAAAATCTCTGTAAAGTTTCGTTGCGTTTGGACTCCGTTTGGTATTGATTTCCTGCGATGTAAAAAAACATGCAGAAAACAGCAACTGGCACTTGGCACTATGTCAATAGGTTAGTACCAAAAAATGACTATAAAATGATTATACAACATCCAAGATTGATAATATAACAGCATGGAACAATCAAAAATTATAGATACGTTGGAGACGTATCAGCATCCCCAAGCTTAACCCCTACTCGTCCTCGAGTAGGTAAGTGATAAAAATAGAATTTTTGATGTGGAATGCTGCCTATCATGTCATAGCATATTTCTTTTCTTTGTAGCATGGACATTTGGACTTTTATATTGTTCAAAGCAATAGTCTAGTTTTTACATGATAATTTAAATACTCAAGCATATCAACAAGCAACCATGTCTTCCAAAATATCAATGCTAAAATAAGTTATCCCTAGCCCATTATGCTCAATCATTGATCCATTCATGAAACACACTCGCATATTAGCTACACCCAATACTCAAGTATGATCATATTGCCTCCTAGTTGGTGCTTTTGTAAGAGAAGATGTAGACTCAAATTCAAAAATAAAAACTGCATAAAGTAAAAGAAAGGTCCTTCACAGAGGGAAGTAGGGATATGTAGAGGTGCCAGAGCTCAAAGCGAAAAACTTAGAGATAAAAACATTTTGGGAGGTGTATCCTTCCCACAAACGAAAACGACTTAGAGTTCCCAACACTTTCCATGCTAGATATATCATAGGCGGTTCCCAAACAGAAAATAAAGTTTATTCCTTTTTCAACCATACTGTCACTTTCCATGGCTAGCCGTATCCACGGTTGCCCTCCATACCAACACTTTCCAAGGAATTTATTATTTGACAACATAAAGTAAATTCATTTTTCATTTCGGGACTGGGCATTCCTAATACCTTTGCCTTACTCTCGTGCAATGACAAGTGAGTAAACACTCATCGTGAGAATAACACATCTAGCATGGAAAATATTAGCCACCCCTCACCGCTCCGCGAGCGAAACGAACACACAAAAGAGAAGTTTATTTTGAAAATTAGAGATGGCACATACAAATTTGCTTAGGACGGCAAAATAATACTGCATATAGGTAGATATAGTGGACACATGTGGCAAAACTGGTTAAAAGGTTTTTGGATGCACAAGTAGAGATCATACTTAGTGCAAAATGAAGGCTAGCAAAAGATTGAGAAGCGACCAACCAAGAAACGAATAATCTCATAAGCGAGCATTAAGAATAATTAAAACCGAATAATGCACCACACGTAGGATATAATTTCATTTCCTAATTAGTGAATTTCATGCTTGCTTAGGGAATCACAAACCTTAACACCAGTATTCTTACTAAAGCATAATTACTCATCAACATATAACTCACATATCACATCATCATATCTCAAAACTATTACTAAGAATCAAGTTTATTTTGTCCAATGATCTTCATGAAAGTTTTTATTATATCCTTCTTGGATATCTATCACTTTGGGACTAATTTTTATGTGTTTCTTTTGACAAGCTCAAACAAATATAAGTGAAGATCATGAGCATAATATTTCTTTTTTTCTCTCAAATTAATTTAAGTGAAGCAAGAGAGAATTTCTTGAAAGTTTTACTAACTCTCAAATAAATCTAAGTGAAGCAAGAGAGCATTTCTTTAAAAATACTAAAGTACACCATGCTCAAAAAGATATAAGTGAAGCACTAGAGCAAGTCCATAGCTCATAAAAATTTAAGTGAAGCATAGAGAGCAATTCTAACAAGTCATGAAATAATTTTGGATCTCTCAAATAGGTGTGTCCAGCAAGGAATCAAAACTTAAAACACAAAATAAAACAAGCAAAGACTCATATCATACAAGACGCTCCAAGCAAAACACATAGTATATGAGCAATAAAAATATAGCTTTGAGTAAAATACCGATGGTCGTTAGAAGAAAGAGGGGATTCCACTCGGGGCCATCCCCAAGCTTAGTTGTTTGCTCATTTTTGGATAATAGCTTGGGATGCCAGAGCATCCCCAAGCTTAGGCTCTTCTTACTCCTTATTCCTTCGTCCATCGTATGATAACCCAAAACTTGAAAACTGCAATCACACAAAACTCAACAAAACCTTCGTGAGATCCGTTAGTAAAAGAAAGCAAATCACTACTATAAGTACTATACCAAACCAATTCATATTTTTTTGCATTATATCTACTGTATTCCAACTTTTCTATGGCAAAAACTCATCAAATAAAACCATAGAGCCATCAAAATAAGCACACAACGCAAAGAAAACAGAATCTGTCAAAACAGAATAGTCTGTAGCAATCTGACTATTTCGAAAACTTATGGAACTCCAAAAATTCTGAAAAATTAGGACGACCTGAGCAATTTGTATATTAATCTATTGCAAAAATAATTGGCATTTTGGCACGCTCTGGTAAAAAAATGAGAATTGTTTTCGTGAGCGCAAAAGTTTCTGTTTTTCAGCAAGATCAAACAACTATCACCCAAGAAGATCCTAAAGGCTTATTTGGCACAAACACTAATTAAAACACACAAAAAACACAATCATAACAGTAGCATAATTTTGCAAACATCCAAGAACAGAAAGCAAAAAGCAAAAATAAATTTTATTCATTGGGTTGCCTCCCAACAAGCGCTATAGTTTTACGCCCTTAGCTAGGCATAAAGCAAGGATCTAAGTTTTGTCATCTTTGTTCTTAATTTTCTTAGAGGTATTTTCGTCATGGGGTTTTGTAAACACAACATAAAACATAGTATCCATAGAAATATTAGCATTGCTTAGTTGGTTTTCATCATACCCCCTTTGATTTCCCGCAACAATCCAAGATTGATGTTGATTAACATTATTGAAAACTTGTTGGATTATATCTAAAACGGGTACTTCCTTTTTAAGATTTTCATCAAAGATTTTATTATCCCCAAGCAAATGTCTTAAGCATAGTCACTATTGTAGAGAATTTCATCTATCACCGGTTTTTCACGATTCATACCATAAAAATCAAAGATTTCCCTAGCTTCCTGTATTATATAGTCAAACTCATTCATAAGAACGAGAGTGGCCAACTTTTTAGCCCTAGGATTATTTATAACGGGAAGCTCAAAAAAAATCTTTGCAAAGTAGGATGAGTATGAATAAATTTACTTTCAAGTTTCAGAACTAGTGCCAAAATAGCATCCGCATAAGATCTAGTAGTTTTAAGTATAGAAGCATCATCAAGACTCAAATTTCCCACATAATTAAAAATTTCTTGGATACGTTCTTTTCCCATAACATTCCCTTGCCCCAAGATAAAAGTTTTAGCATCCAGATTGCCCGTACGTCCTATCTTAGGAGTTAGCCCATCATCTGTTCGTGCCATACCAAAATCACTCATGATTGCAAGCAAAGGATAGATCTGACGAGAAAACGGCGAACGAAAAAGAGGGGCGAATAAAACGGCAAATTTTTGTGAAGTGAGGGAGAGGAAAACAAGAGGCAAACGGAAAATAATGTAATTTGCGAGGAGATGAGATTTGTGATTAGGAGCCTGGTATATGTTGAAGATCCTCCCCGGCAACGGCGCCAGAAATTCCGTTTGATGTGGCTTGAAGCTACGTCGGTATTTCCCAAAAGAGGAAGGGATGATGCAGCACAGCGGCGGTAGGTATTTCCCTCAGATGAGACCAAGGTTATCGAACCAGTAGGAGAACCAAGCAGCACAATGTAAAGAACACATGCACACAAATAACAACTTCTCGCAACCTGACATGTAAAAGGGGTTGTCAATCCCTTTCGGCTAGCGGCGCCTCAAGATAGGCAAACGGGAGTGAGATAAATTGTAGTAGATTGATAGATCGGACGCCAAATAAAATAAATAAGAATAAATTACAGCAAGGTATTTTTGTATTTTTAGTTTAATAGATCTGAAAATAAAAGCAAAGGAAAATAGATCACAAAGGCAAATAAAATGAGAAAGAGACCCGGGGCCCGTAGGTTTCACTAGTTGCTTCTCTTGAGAAAATAGCAAATGGTGGGTGAACAAATTATTGTTTGGAAATTGGTCAAACTTAAAATAATCATGACAATATCCCCGCAATGATCATTACATAGGCATCACGTCCAAGATTAGTAGATCGACTCCTGCCTGCATCTACTACTATTACTACACACATCGACCGCTATCGAGCATGCATCTAGTGTAATAAGTTCATGGAGAAACGGAGTAATGCAATAAGAACGATGACATGATGTAGACAAGATCTATATATGTAGAGATAGACCCCATCGTTTTATCCTTAGTAGCAACGATACATACGTGTCGGTTCCCTTTCTGTCACTCGGATCAAACACCGTAAGATCGAACCCACTACAAAACACCTCTTCCCATTGCAAGATAAATAGATCAAGTTGGCCAAACAAAACCCAAATATCAGAGAACAAATACGATGCTATAAGTAATCATGCATAAAAGAGATCAAAGAAACTAAAATACTTTCATGGATATAAAAAGATAGATCTGATCATAAACTCAAAGTTCATCGATCCCAACAAACACACCGCAAAAGAGTTACATCATATGGATCTCCAAGAGACCATTGTATTGAGAATTCAGAGAGAGAGAGGAAGCCATCTAGCTACTAACTACGGACCCGGAGGTCTGCAAAGAACTACTCACGCATCATCGGAGAGGCACCAATGGAGGTGGTGAACCCCATCCGAGATGGTGTCTAGATTGGATCTGGTGGTTCTGGACTCTGCGGCGGCTGGATCAATATTTCATCGACTCCCCTAGGGTTTTGGGAGTATTGGGGTATTTATAGAGCAAAGAGGCGGTCCGGGGGGCACTCGAGGTGGGCACTGTTGGAAATATGCCCTAGAGGCAATAATAAATGGTTATTATTATATTTCTTTGTTCATGGTAATTGTCTATTATTCATGCTATAATTGTATTGTCCGGAAATCGTAATACATGTGTGAATACATAGACCACAACCTGTCCCTAGTAAGCCTCTAGTTGACTAGCTCGTTGACCAACAGATAGTCATGGTTTCCTGACTATGGACATTGGATGTCATTGATAACGGGATCACATCATTAGGAGAATGATGTGATGGACAAGACCCAACTTAAGCATAGCATAAAAGATCGTGTAGTTTCGTTTGCTAGAGCTTTTCCAATGTCAAGTATCTTTTCCTTAGACCATGAGATCGTGCAACTCCCGGATACCGTAGGAGTGCTTTGGGTGTGCCAAACATCACAACGTAACTGGGTGACTATAAAGGTGCATTACGGGTATCTCTGAAAGTGTCTGTTGGGTTGGCACGGATCGAGACTGGGATTTGTCACTCCGTGTGACGGAGAGGTATCTCTGGGCCCACTCGGTAATGCATCATCATAATGAGCTCAATGTGACTAAGGCGTTAGTCACGGGATCATGCATTGCGGTACGAGTAAAGAGACTTGCCGGTAACGAGATTGAACAAGGTATTGGGATACCGACGATCGAATCTCGGGCAAGTAACATACCGATTGACAAAGGGAATTGCATACGGATTGATTGAATCCACGACACCGTGGTTCATCCGATGATATCATCGTGGAACATGTGTGAGCCAACATGGGTATCCAGATCCCGCTGTTAGTTATTGACCGGAGAGGCGTCTCAGTCATGTCTGCATGTCTCCCGAACCCGTAGGGTCTACACACTTAAGGTCCGGTGACGCTAGGGTTGTAGAGATATATGTATGCGGAAACCCGAAAGTTGTTCGGAGTCCCGGATGAGATCCCGGACGTCACGAGAGGTTCCGGAATGGTCCGGAGGTAAAGATTTATATATGGGAAGTCTTATTTTGGTCGCCGGAAAAGTTTCGCGCTTTATCGGTATTGTACCGGGAGTGCCGAAAGGGGTCCGGGGGTCCACCAAGGGGGTCCACCAGCCCCGGGGGGCCACATGGGTTGTAAGGGGTGCGCCTTGGCCTATATGGGCCAAGGGCACCAGCCCCAAGAGGCCCATGCGCAAGAGATAAGAAAAAAGGGAGAGTCCTAAAGGGGGAAGGCACCTCCGAGGTGCCTTGGGGGGAAGGACTCCCCCCTGGCCGCACCCTTCCTTGGAGGAAGGGGCAAGGGCTGCGCCCCCCCTCTCCCTTGGCCCTATATATAGTGGGAGGGAAGTGAGGGCAGCAACATCTAAGCCTTGGGCGCCTCCCTCCTCCCCTGCAACACCTCTCTCTCTCTCGCAGAAGCTTGGCGAAGCCCTGCCGGAGACCTGCTACATCCACCACCACGCCGTCGTGCTGTTGGATCTCCATCAACCTCTCCTCCCCCCTTTCTGGATCAAGAAGGAGGAGACGTCGCTGCACCGTACGTGTGTTGAACGCGGAGGTGCCGTCCGTTCGGCACTCGGTCATCGGTGATTTGGATCACGGCGAGTACGACTCCGTCATCCACGTTCATTGGAACGCTTCCGCTCGCGATCTACAAGGGTATGTAGATGCACTCCTTTCCCCTCATTGCTAGTAGACTCCATAGATGCATCTTGGTGAGCGTAGGAAAATTTTAAATTATGCTACGATTCCCAACAGTGGCATCATGAGCCAGGTCTATGCGTAGTTACTATGCACGAGTAGAACACAAAGTAGTTGTGGGCGTTGAGTTTGCCAATTCTTCTTGCCGCTACTAGTCTTTTCTTGTTTCGGCGGCATTGTAGGATGAAGCGGCCCGGACCGACCTTACACGTACTCTTACGTGAGACAGGTTCCACCGACTGACATGCACTAGATGCATAAGGTGGCTAGTGGGTGTCTGTCTCTCCTACTTTAGTCGGAACAGATTCGATGAAAAGGGTCCTTATGAAGGGTAAATAGAAATTGGCAAATCACGTTGTGGTCATACGTAGGTAAGAAACGTTCTTGCTAGAAACCTACAAACCACGTAAAAACTTGCAACAACAATTAGAGGACGTCTAACTTGTTTTTGCAGCAAGTGCCATGTGATGTGATATGGCCAGAAGATGTGATGAATGATATATGTGATGTATGAGATTGATCATATTCTTGTAATAGGAATCACGACTTGCATGTCGATGAGAATGACAACCGGCAGGAGCCATAGGAGTTGTCTTTATTATTTTGTATGACCTGCGTGTCATTGAATAACGCATGTAAATTACTTTACTTTGTTGCTAAACGAGTTAGCCATAGAAGTGGAAGTAATCGTTGGCGTGACGACTTCATGAAGACACAATGATGGAGATCATGGTGTCATGCCGGTGACAAAGATGATCATGGTGCCCCGAAGATGGAGATCAAAGGAGCATAATGATATTGGCCATATCATGTCACTATTTGATTGCATGTGATGTTTATCATGTTTTAGCATCTTATTTGCTTAGAACGACGGTAGCAAGTAGGATGATCCCTTATAATAATTTCAAGAAAGTGTTCACCCTAACTGTGCACCATTGCGAAGGTTCGTCGTTTCGAAGCACCACGTGATGATCGGGTGTGATAGATTCTTACGTTCGAATACAACGGGTGTTGACGAGCCTAGCATGTACAGACATGGCTTGGAACACACGCAATACACTTAGGTTGACTTGACGAACCTAGCATGTACAGACATGGCCTCGGAACACGGAGGACCGAAAGGTCGAGCATGAGTCGTATAGAAGATACGATCAACATGGAGATGTTCACCGATCTTGACTAGTCCGTCTCACGTGATGATCGGACACGGCCTAGTTAAACTCGGATCATGTTTCACTTAGATGACTAGAGGGATGTCTATCTGAGTGGGAGTTCATAATCAGATGAACTTCATTATCATGAACATAGTCAAATAGGTATTTGCAAATTATGTCATAGCTTGCGCTTTAGTTCTACTGGTTAAGATATGTTCCTAGAGAAAATTTAATTGAAAGTTGGTAGTAGCAATTATGCGGACTGGGTCCGTAAACTGAGGATTGTCCTCATTGCTGCACAGAAGGCTTATGTCCTTAATGCACCGCTCGGTGTGCTGAACCTCAGCGTCGTCTGTAGATGTTACGAAACGTCTGACATACACGTTTTGATGACTACGTGATAGTTCAGTGCGGTTTAGAATTGTGGCACCAAAGACGTTCTTGAAACGTCGCAGAACATGTGAGATGTTCCGAAGACTGAAATTGGGATTTCAGACTAGTGCCCACGTCAAGAGGTATGAGACCTCTGACAAGTTTCTTAAGCCTGCAAACTAAGGGAGAAAAGCTCAATCGTTGAGCGTGTGCTCAGATTGTCTGAGTGCCACAATCGCTTGAATTGAGTGGGAGTTAATCTCCCAGATGAGATAGTGATAGTTCTCCATAGTCACTGCCACCAAGCTAGTAGAGCTTCGTGATGAACTATAACATATCAAGGATAGTTATGATGATGCTTGAGCTATTCGCGATGTTTGACACCGCGAGAGTAGAAATCAAGAAGGAGCATCAATTGTTGATGGTTAGTACAACCACTAGTTTAAGAAGGGCAAGGGCAAAAGGGATACTTCATGAAACAGCAAGTCGTTTGCTGATCTAGTGAAGAATCCCAAGGTTGAACCCAAACCCGAGACTAAGTGCTTCTGTAATGAGAGGAACGGTCACTGAAGCAGTACTACCCTAGATACTTGGTAGATGAGAAGGCAGGCAAGGTCGACAGAAGTATATTGGATATACGTTATATGAATGTGTACTTTACTAGTACTCCCAGCAGCACCAGGGTATTAGATACTGGTTCGGTTGCTAAGTGTTAGTAACTCGAAATAAATGCTGCGGAATAAACGGAGACTAGCTAAAGGTGAGATGACGATATGTGTTGGAAGTGTTTCCAAGGTTGATGTGATCAAGCATCGCATGCTCCCTCTACCATCGAGATTGGTGTTAAACCTAAATAATTGTTATTTGGTGTTGAGCATAACATGATTGGATTATGTTTATCGCAATACGGTTATTCATTTAAGGAGAATAATGGTTACTCTGTTTATTTGAATAATACCTTCAATGGTCTTGCACCTGAAATGAATCTCGATCGCCATGATACACATGTTCGTGCCAAAAGATATAAGATAGTAATGATAGTACCACATACTTGTGGCACTGCAACTTGAGTCATATTGGTATAGAACGCATGAAGAAGCTCCATGTAGATGGATCTTTGGACTCACTCGTTTTTTGAAAAGATTGAGACATGCGAACCATGTCTATTGGTATATATGCATGAAGAAACTCCATGCAAATGGATCGTTTGGACTCACTTGATTTTGAATCACTTGAGACATGCAAATCATACCACATGGGCAAGATGACTGAAAGGCCTCGTTTTCAGTAAGATGGAACAAGAGAGCAACTTATTGGAAGTAATACATTTTGATGTATGCAGTCCAATGAGTGCTGAGACATGCAGTGGATATCGTTGTGTTCTTACTTCACAGATGATTTGAGTAGATGCTGAGTGTATTTACTTGATGAAACACAAGTCTGAATTATTGAAAAGTTCAAGTAATTTCAGAGTGAAGTTGAAGATCATCGTGACAAGAGGATAAAATGTCTGTGATATGATCATAGAGATGAGTATCTGAGTGACGAGTTTGGCACACAATTGAGACATTGTGGAAAGTGTTTCACAATTAATACCGCCTGGAACACCATAGTGTGATGGTGTGTCCGAACATCATAACTGCACCCTATTGGATATGGTGCATACCATGATGTTTCTTATCAAATTACCACTATCGTTTATGGGTTAGGCATTAGAGACAACCGCATTCACTTTAAAAGGGGCACCACGCAATTCCGTTGAGACGACACCGTTTATAGAAACCTAAGTTGTCGTTTCTTAAAAGTTTGGGGCTGCGATGCTTATGTGAAAAAGTTTCAGGTTGATAAGCTCGAACCCAAAGCGGATAAATGCGTCTTCATAGAATACCCAAAAACAGTTGGGTATACCTCCTATTTCAGATCTGGAAGCAAAAGTAATTGCTTCTAGAAACGAGTCCTTTCTCGAGGAAAATTTTCTCTCGAAAGAATTTAGTGGGAGGATGGTGGAGACTTGATAAGGTTATTGAACCGTCGCTTCAACTAGTGTGTAGCAGGGCACAGGAAGTTGTTCCTGTGGCACCTACACCAATTGAAGTGGAAGCTTATGATAGTGATCATGAAACTTCGGATCAAGTCACTACCAAACCTCGTAGGATGACGAGGATGCGCACTACTTTAGAGTAATGCGTGATCCTGTCTTGGAAGTCATGTTGCTAGACAACAATGAACCTTCGAGCTATGGAGAAGCGATGGTAGGCCCATATTCCGACGAATGGCTCGAGGCCATGAAATCCGAGATAGAATCCATGTATCAGAACAAAGCATGGACTTTGGTGAACTTGCCCGATGATCGGCAAGCCATTGAGATAAATGGATCTTTAAGAAGAAGACGGACATGGACGGTAATGTTACCGTCTATGAAGCTCGACTTGTGGCAAAGAGTATTTTCACAAGTTCAAGGAGTTGACTACGATGAGTTTTTCTCATCCGTAGCGATGCTTAGGTCCGTCGGAATCATGTTAGCATTAGCTACATTTATGAAATCTGGCAGATGGATGTCAAAACAAGTTTCCTTACCAGTTTTCGTAAGGAAAGGTTGTATGTGATACAATCAGAAAGGTTTTGTCGATCCTAAGGATGCTAAAAGGTATGCTAGCTCCAGCGATCCTTCCATGGATCAGAGCAAGCATCTCGGAGTCAGAATATACGCTTTGATGGGGTGATCAAAGTTTTTGGGTTTATACAAAGTTTGTTAGAAACTTGTATTTACAATAAAGTGAGTGGGAGCGCTACAACATTTCTGATAAGTATATGTGAATGACATATTGATGATCCGAAATGATGTAAAATTTCTGGAAAGCATAAAGGGTTGTTTGAAAGGAGTTTTTCAAAGGAAGACCTGGATAAAGCTACTTACATATTGGGCATCAAGATCCATAGAGATAGATCAAGACGCCTGATGATACTTTCAAAAGACAGCACACCTTGACATGATTTTGAAAGAGTTCAAAATAGATCAGCAAAGAAGGAGTTCTTGGCTGTGTTACAAGGTGTGAGTATTGAGTGAGACTCAAGACCTGACCACAGCAGAAGATAGAGAAAGGACGAAGGTCGTCCCCTATGCTTTAGACATAGGCTCTATAGTATGCTATGCTGTGTACCGCACATGTAGTGTGCCTTGCCATGAGTTGGTCAAGAGGGTACAATGGTGATCCGGGAAAGGATCTCATGACAGCGGTCGAACTTATCCTTAGCACCTAGTGGATTAAGGAATTTTCTCGATTATGGAGGTGGAAAGGAGTTCGTCGTAAAGGGTTACGTCGATGCGAACTTTGACACTAATCCGGATAACTCTGAGTAGTAAACCGGATTCGTATAGTAGAGCAATTATTTGAAATGGCTCCAAATAGCGCGTGGTAGCATCCACAAGATGACATAGATATTCGTAAAGCACACGGTTCTGAAAGGTTCAGACCCGTTGACTAATAACCTCTCTCACAAGCATAACATGACCAAACCAGAACACATTGAGTGATAATCACATAGTGATGTGAACTAGATTGTTGACTCTAGTAAACTCTATAGATGTTGGTCACATGGTGATGTGACCAGTGAATGTTAATCACATGGTGATGTGAACTAGATTATTGACTCTAGTGCAAGTGGGAGACTGTTGGAAATATGCCCTAGAGGCAATAATAAATGGTTATTATTATATTTCTTTGTTCATGGTAATTGTCTATTATTCATGCTATAATTGTATTGTCCGGAAATCGTAATACATGTGTGAATACATAGACCACAACCTGTCCCTAGTAAGCCTCTAGTTGACTAGCTCGTTGATCAACAGATAGTCATGGTTTCCTGACTATGGACATTGGATGTCATTGATAACGGGATCACATCATTAGGAGAATGATGTGATGGACAAGACCCAACTTAAGCATAGCATAAAAGATCGTGTAGTTTCGTTTGCTAGAGCTTTTCCAATGTCAAGTATCTTTTCCTTAGACCATGAGATCGTGCAACTCCCGGATACCGTAGGAGTGCTTTGGGTGTGCCAAACGTCACAACGTAACTGGGTGACTATAAAGGTGCATTACGGGTATCTCCGAAAGTGTCTGTTGGGTTGGCACGGATCGAGACTGGGATTTGTCACTCCGTGTGACGGAGAGGTATCTCTGGGCCCACTCGGTAATGCATCATCATAATGAGCTCAATGTGACTAAGGCGTTAGTCACGGGATCATGCATTGCGGTACGAGTAAAGAGACTTGCCGGTAACGAGATTGAACAAGGTATTGGGATACCGACGATCGAATCTCGGGCAAGTAACATACCGATTGACAAAGGGAATTGCATACGGATTGATTGAATCCTCGACACCGTGGTTCATCCGATGATATCATCGTGGAACATGTGGGATCCAACATGGGTATCCAGATCCCGCTGTTGGTTATTGACCGGAGAGGCGTCTCGGCCATGTCTGCATGTCTCCCGAACCCGTAGGGTCTACACACTTAAGGTCCGGTGACGCTAGGGTTGTAGAGATATATGTATGCGGAAACCCGAAAGTTGTTCGGAGTCCCGGATGAGATCCCGGACGTCACGAGAGGTTCCGGAATGGTCCTAAGGTAAATATTTATATATGGGAAGTCTTATTTTGGTCGCCGGAAAAGTTTCGCGCTTTATCGGTATTGTACCGGGAGTGCCGAAAGGGGTCCGGGGGTCCACCAAGGGGGTCCACCAGCCCCGGGGGGCCACATGGGTTGTAAGGGGTGCGCCTTGGCCTATATGGGCCAAGGGCACCAGCCCCAAGAGGCCCATGCGCAAGAGATAAGAAAGAAGGGAGAGTCCTAAAGGGGGAAGGCGCCTCCGAGGTGCCTTGGGGGGGAAGGACTCCCCCCTGGCCGCACCCTTCCTTGGAGGAAGGGGCAAGGCTGCGCCCCCCCTCTCCCTTGGCCCTATATATAGTGGTGGGAAGGGAGGGCAGCAACATCTAAGCCTTGGGCGCCTCCCTCCTCCCCTGCAACACCTCTCTCTCTCTCGCAGAAGCTTGGCGAAGCCCTGCCGGAGACCTGCTACATCCACCACCACGCCGTCGTGCTGTTGGATCTCCATCAACCTCTCCTCCCCCCTTGCTGGATCAAGAAGGAGGAGACGTCGCTGCACCGTACGTGTGTTGAACGCGGAGGTGCCGTCCGTTCGGCACTCGGTCATCGGTGATTTGGATCACGGCGAGTACGACTCCGTCATCCACGTTCATTGGAACGCTTCCGCTCGCGATCTACAAGGGTATGTAGATGCACTCCTTTCCCCTCGTTGCTAGTAGACTCCATAGATGCATCTTGTGAGCGTAGGAAAATTTTAAATTATGCTACGATTCCCAACAGGCACAACCCACTAGGGCGCGCCTGGGCCTCCTGGCGTGCCCTGGTGGGTTGTTCTCTCCTCGGAGCACCCCCCCCAGGTGCAGCCAGGGCCCATTATGTTCCTTCTGGTCCAAAAAAAATCTCTGTAAAGTTTCGTTGCGATTGGACTCCGTTTGGTATTGATTTCCTGCGATGTAAAAAACATGCAGAAAACAGCAACTGGCACTTGGTACTATGTCAATAGGTTAGTACCAAAAATGATATAAAATGACTGTAAAATGATTATAAAACATCCAAGATTGATAATATAACAGCATGGAACAATCAAAAAAATTATAGATACATTGGAGACGTATCAAAGAATCACTCCAAAGTTCTTATCTAGCGGAGAACATAATAAGAAATTGTTTGTAGCTATTCTTTCTGATCGATCTATCCAAGAGTTCATACTAAAATAACACCAAGTTATTCTTTCCGATTGATCTATCAAGAGTTCGTACTGAAATAACACTAAGTTATTCTTTCTGATCGATCCATCAAGAGTTCGTACTAAAATAACACCAAAGCAAATTCAGATTCATAATACTCAATCCAACACAAAGAACCTCAAAGAGTGCCCCAAAATTTCTACCGAAGAAACAAAAGATGAGAACGTGCATCAACCCCTATGCATAGATTACCCCAATGTCACCTTGGGAATCCGCATGATGAGTGCCAAAATATATCTCAAGTGAATCAACATAATACCCTATTGTCACCACGGGTATTCATATGCAAGACATATATCAAGTGCTCTCAAATCCATAAAAGTATTCAATCCGGTGAAACGAAATCTCAAAGGGAAAACTCAATTCATCACGACAAGATAGAGAGGGAGAAACACCATATGATCCAACTATATTAACAAAGCCCGCGATACATCAAGATCGTGCCATCTCAAGAACACATAGCTGCTGGTACAAACCCTCGACCCCGAGGATGGACTACTCCCTCCTCATCATGGAGACCATGGGGATGATGAAGATGGCCTCCGATGATGTTCTCCCCCGGTAGGGTGCCAGAACGGGCACCCGGTTGGTTTTTCCTGGCTACAAAGGCTTGCGGCGGCGGAACTTCCGATCTACGGTTATCTTCGGGGGTTTTGGAATATTTGGGAATTTATAGGGCGAAGAGGCGGTGCGGGAGGCCGCCAAGGTGGGCACAACCCACCTGGGCGCACCTGGGAACCCCTCTGGTACTTCTTTGGCCTTCTGGATGTCTTTTGGTCCAAAAAAATCTCCAAAAAGTTTCGTTGCGTTTAGACTCCGTTTGGTATTGATTTTCTGCGAAGTAAAAAAACAAGCAAAAAACAGCAACTGGCAGTGGGCACTATGTCAATAGGTTAGTCCCAAAAAATGATATAAAGTTGCTATAAAATGATTATAAAATATCCAAGAATGATAATATAACAACATGGGTCAATAAAAAGTTATAGATACATTGGAGACGTATCACATACCTACCGGTATTTGTGAGGATGTGCCCGTTGTAGTTGCAAATGTTACTAACTTAACAAACTTTGTTGTACTTGGTATGCCCGAGGACGACAACATGTAGATTATCCTTGGTAGACTCTTTTCGAATACTGTATGGGCTTTTATTGATTGCTACAAAAGCAAGGTCACATTTCATATCAATGGTAATGAGCATACGGTGCACTTTCTAAAGAAACAATTTCAAGTGAATGGTATTAATGTTATTGAAAAGACTCCGACAATTACTATTGGAAGCTTTCAACTCCCTCTTCCTACTGTTAAAAAGAAATATGAAACACTTATTATTGGGGAGATGCATATCCCCGTTGAGGTAACTTAGTGTTATACGAAGATTCTTTAGTTTCATGTTATTCAGAAATAGTTTGTTAATAAGACTTGATCAACCTTATTAATGGATTCTTTTTAGGGGCATGTGGTCGATGAATTTAGTAAGCACAATCTACTGTACCCACTATTTACTCTCTGTTATTTAAAGTTAATAAAGTAGAAATGCTACAATTTTCCTGTTTTTTGAATTTTTTCGTCCAATAAAAAATGACCCAAAATAAAAGTTCTCGGAATGCCGTGAAAATTTAATATGATTTTTTGTAGAATATTGTAAGAATTTCTAGCATTGAACACAACCCAGGGGGCTGCACGTGTGAGCCACAAGCTCATAGGGCGCGCCACCCCTCTTGGGTGCGCCTAGTGGGCTTGTGGGTCGCACAGGGACCCAGTCACTTATCCCAGCTGCCCACTCCCTTCTTCTTCCTCCAGAAAAAATCACTTGCTTGCTCAAAACCGTGTTCTTGCTCCTTTGACTCCAAATTTAGATGTCCTTTCTCGGGACTCCATTTCCGAAATGGTTTTGGGAGATTGTTCTTTGGTATGTGACTCCCCCAATGCTCCAATTAGTTTTTGTTCTAGTGCTTTATATTTTGCAAATTTTTGTTGGCCATGTTCTTGAGCTTGCATGTTGAATTCATATGGTCCAAAGTGGTTTTGATGCATGATATAGCCTCTAGATACTTATGGGAGTAGTGGGTATCAATTTTCTTGAGTTTGGTTCACTTTTATTTTGTGTCACTAAAAATTTCAGAAAAAATTCAGAAAAAGAAAATGCTCAAGTGGAGGTTAAGAGGATCTTCAAGCCGGACTCCTAAGGAGGCTCCGAAGACCAAATATCACCATCCATGTGCAACTGAGGTTTGGCCATGCGAATGGTCGTGCAACACTTTCTTGAGGGATGTGGGAATTCTCAATGACTTTTATCAGTTGCCGAACAACACCGGTATCCTTACCTTCCTTGAAGATAAGTGTGACCAATACCTTCTCCTCACAAATACCTTTGTGAAATTTTTTCACTTCCACTCTAGGAAACAACTATGACGCCCCCGATTTGACCGTACACTAATCATGCACGCAAATGTGTACGATCAAGATCAGGGACTCACGGGAAGATATCACAACACAACTCTACAACATAAATAAGTCATACAAGCATCATACAAGCCAGGGGCCTCGAGGGCTCGAATACAAGTGCTCGATCATAGACGAGTCAGTGGAAGCAACAATATCTGAGTACAGACATAAGTTAAACAAGTTTGCCTTAAGAAGGCTAGCACAAAAGTAGCAACGATCGAAAAGGCAAGTCCTCCTGCCTGGGACCTCCTAACTACTCCTCGAAGCCGAACTCCATGTAGAATCATCCTCGGGATCTCTAGCTCCTGGACTCCAGCATCTGGTTGCGACAATCAGGTATAGATAGGGGAAAAGAGGGAGAAAAGCAACCGTGAGTACTCATCCAAAGTACTCGCAAGCAAGCAGCTACACTACATATGCATGGGTATATGTGTAAAGGGACATATCAGTAGATTGAACTGCAGAATGCCAGAATAAGAGGGGGGATAGCTAATCCTGTCGAAGACTACGCTTCTGGCAGCCTCCATCTTGCAGCATGTAGAAGAGAGTAGATTGAAGTCCTCCAAGTAGCATCGTATAGCATAATCCTACCCGGCGATCCCCTCCTCGTCGCCCTGTTAGAGAGCGATCACCGGGTTATATCTGGCACTTGGAAGGGTGTGTTTTATTAAGTATCCAGTTCTAGTTGTCATAAGGTCAAGGTACAACTCCGGGTCGTCCTTTTACCGAGGGACACGGCTATTCGAATAGATAAACTTCCCTGCAGGGGTGCACCACATAACCCAACACGCTCGATCCCATTTGGCCGGACACACTTTTCTGGGTCATGCCCGGCCTCGTAAGATCAACACGTCGCAGCCCCACCTAGGCTCAACAGAGAGGTCAACATGCCGGTCTAAATCCTATGCGCGTAGGGGTCTGGGCCCATCGCCCATTGCACACCTGCACGTTGCGAGGGCGGCTGGAAGCAGACCTAGCCTAGCAGGCGTTCCAGTCCAATCCGGCGCGCGCCGCTCCGTCGCTGACGTCAAGAAGAGCTTCGGCTGATACCACGACGTCGAGTGCCCATAACTGTTCCCGCGTAGCTTGTTAGTGCGTATAGACCAAATGGCCAGACTCAGATCAAATACCAAGATCTCGTTAAGCGTGTTAAGTATCCGCGAGCGCCGACCAGGGCCAGGCCCACCCCTCTCCTAGGTGGTCTCAACCTGCCCTGTCGCTCCGCCATAAAGTAACGGTTGGGGGCCGTCAGGAACCCAGGCCCACCTCTACCGGAATGGAGCCACCTGTCCTTTCAGCCCCCTCATCAGAATCACTTGCGGGTACTCAACGAGCCGACCCGACTTCAGTCACCACATGTGTCATGTATATAAAGTATATAGTATATACCCGTGATCACCTCCCGAAGTGATCACAGCCTAGTAGTATAGCATGGCAGACGGACAAGAGTGTAGGGCCACTGATGGAACACTAGCATCATATACTAAGCAGTAGGATATTAGGTAAGGGTAAGAACTATAGCAACAATGACAGGCTATGCATCAGTATAGGATTAACCGAAAGCAGTAACATGCTACACTACTCTAATGCAAGCAGTATAGAGAAGGAATAGGCGATATCTGGTGATCAAGGGGGGGCTTGCCTGGTTGCTCTGGCAAGAAGGAGGGGTCATCTTCGATGTAGTCGAACACACGGACATCGGCACCGGTCTCATTGTCTACTGAAAAGAAGTAACGGAGGGGAACACAATAAATAACAAAGCAATCAAATGTAACACAAAGCAAGACATGGCAATATGCGGTGCTAGGGGTGACCTAACGTAGTGGTAGGTGATACCGGCGAAGGGGGAAACATCCGGGAAAGTATCCCCGGTGTTCCGCGTTTTCGGACAGACGAACCGGAGGGGGAAAGTTGCCTGTTTTCTATGCTAGGGATGTGTGGTGGACGAACGGGCTGCGTATCCGGATTCGTCTCGTCGTTCTGAGCAACTTTCATGTTCAAAGTATTTTCATCTGAGCAACGGTTTATTTTATATTGATTTTAATAGAATTTATTAATTTTTGGAATTTATTTAATTATTTAATATATACATTATCCGAAACAGTGTTGCGATGACATCAGCATGACATCATGCTGACGTCAGCAGTCATCTGACACGTGGGTCCCACATGTCATAGACTGATTAGGGTAATTAGGGTTAACTAATTAATTAACTATTAATTAAACTAATTAATTAAATTAGATTAATCTAAACATGGTTAATTAACTAATTAATTAACTAATTAATTAATTATTTTTATTTTTATTTTCTTTATTTATTTATATATTATTATTCTTTTTAATTCCCTTTTTTCTCTTTTTTTTAATTACGTTCTGGGCGCGGGGCCCACCTGTCTGTGGCCATAGGGGGTTCGGGCCCAGGGGCAGTGGCTCAGGGGCGCGCGGTTGCGGGCGCCCGCACTGGACGCAGCCAGTTGGGGCCACGGCAAGGGGGGAGGGTTCGCCGGCGTGGCAGCGGCGAGGCCACGGCAGTGCAAAAGGGGAGGAGCAGGGCGCGGGCGCCGGAGCGCCAGAGGTGGCCATGGGCGTGGGGCGTCGCCTGCGCGTGGGGGAAGGAGGCCGCAGCGAGCGCGAGGACGACGCTGGAGCGGCGCTGTGGACGCCGAGGAGGGAGGTCGGGCACGGCGAGCAGGGGCCCGAGGCGACGGCGGCCTCGCTCGGCAGCGGCAGTGGCGAGGTGCAGCTAGGCGGGGCTCGGGCATGGGCGGAGTGGGACGGCCGTGGGTGGCGACCGGACGAGAGGGGAAAGAAGAGGGGGGTCGTTGCTCACCCCCGTTGCAGGGGATCTGGGGCGGCGAGGCTCGTTGGGGAGGACGATGGGGACGAGCGGCGGAGACGGGGAGCGGTCCGGCGACGATGTGGCGTCCGCGAGGTGGTGGCGGGACGAGGCAGCGACGTCGGGGGCGACGGTGACGAAGAGGAGGCAGTCCGTCGAAGGCGTAGGCGCGTCGAGCTCCGAGCGGCGAGGATCCAGCGACCGGGGCGGCGGGGTGGTTCGGTTCCAGGCGTCGAGCGGCGGGGCGGCGTCGGCAGTGGTGCGGCGTCGGGCGGTGGGGGTCGGGGCATCGCGCCCCGATCCAGATCCAGCAGGGGGGAGTGGGTGCGAGGAGTGGGGAACGTGGGGTGTCGGTGGGGTGGGTAGGGTTTCGGGGTCCAGGGTTAAGTGGAAGTGGGGGAGAGTGGCCGGCTGGGCCTGATGGGTTGGCCCAGTTGGGCCTGTGGTCTGTTGGGCCGGAGCCCGGGGGGTTGCTTTCTTTTCTTTTTTTAGCTTTGTTTTCTGTTTTCTTTTCTTTATATATTTTCTTTTCTATTTTATTCTTTTAATTCCTGTTTTACAAAATATAAATACAACTCCTAAATTAATGTTATAATTTATTCTACTGCCCCAAAAAGTTTGACACCTAATTAAAATAGTTTGCATTATTATTATTTTTAAAAGGCATTTAATTAATTAATTGTCATAGCTGCTGTTTTAATTACTTTAGAGCCTTTAAACATTTTATAGAAGTGTGGTTTCTCCGCAATAATTACCTATGCATTATTTGGCAACACCCCAACATTTTAGTTTTAATATTTGAAAATCTTTACCGTTTGACTTTATTTTAAGTTTGAATTTCGAATCGATTTTGAACTAACACGAGATGAACAACAGTAACCGTGGTGACGTGGCATCATTAACGTGGGATTACTGTAGCCTAATTACCCGGGCGTCACAATTCTCCTCCACTACAAGAAATCTCGTCCCGAGATTTAGGAGCGGTTATAAGGGGGAAGGGATCTGGTTACGAAATTCTAACGATTCTTCTCGGTCATAGTTGCTCTTCTCGAAGAGGTCGATCCATTACATTGATGTCTTCAGTCCTCTGCTTCAGGTCATCATGATGAAGTTTGTCGTCCTTCCTTCAGGACCTTCACCGTACTTATGAAAGGGTGAGAAGGGAAAACCCTATAAGGACGGATTCTAACAAGATCGAGCATCAAGCGGTTAACCCAGGGGAAGAAGCATAAGTATCTCTCGAATTGAAACCTAAGAAGATGTCGAGAGAAAAGTAAGAAGGTACCATGAGAAGTTTCAAACCAATAGGCAAGCGTTCGATGCCTATCAGAAGGTGAAAGGGGTTCAGAGCAACGACAATAAGTATTGCGTCTGATACCTGAATAGATCACTAGAAGGTGGCCCGCGAATTAAATACGGAGCCAAGTGTGAGGAATAACCATTAGAAACAGGGTTGTATAGAAGAGTCAGGTTTCGATCCTGTGGAACTGTGGGTTATGGGCCCACCATGTGGTTTTTTTTATAGGAGCAGTGACATCTTGCACGGTCATGATAGCAAGGCATGTCAGAGAATACCCTGTCAGTTATGTCGGCAACACGTTGGTACCAAGGGCGAGGGACGAAGAGAACCATTTTCCTGCTCGTTGAAACGAGGCGGACCAATAGGCAAAGTTCTCATCCATCGGTGGCTACCGAAATGTCATCAACAAAAGTAACATGGTCTACTGAGAGAGCGGTACCACGAGGTGCTCAACTAAGCAGGGAATTATCTCTGCTCAGCTAAGTCAGATTACAAGAAAGGTTAAACAAAACAATGGAAAGGAAAATATGATTATCAGAGTAAACAGAACAATGGAAAGGAAAATGTATTTGAACACATATTTCAAGGGTATATCCTTCCCAAGGACAAGCAGAGCATGATATCCAGGACAGGATATAATGTAGAAAACTCTTTAGGTAAGGTGAGAGAAATTTCATGACATTACCCATACAACGGTGTTTGGATAATTGAGCGAGAAACATTTAGCATTGGGCTTCAAATGTTCTTGTTGAAAATTGGATTACCACAGACATGCATCGAGATAGCCTTGACATGGTTATCAGGTGAAGATCAGACTTTAGAAACTAAAAGGGTCCATCGGGAACCGCTTGTAGAATAAGTCTTACAATTTCCTCATGGAAGAAAAGGATAGCCTTGATAAAAGGAAATGGTAACAATAGGTCCTCCGGCCAGGTGTGCTAGGCACGACATCACCTTACCGGGTCATATAAAGACCAATGTTATAACTCTTGGAAATATGTTCCAACCATCATATCTGACCGAGATTCAGTTCTGATTGGTGTCAGGATACCTCAGACTTAGGATGCTTGAGAAGAGAAGGTGCGGCACAATTTGACGAGATGACATTGTAAGATTCTCGGGAAATGAACTATGGAAGCAAGTTCCGAACAAGGGTTCATCATTAAATCAAGCAGAGGTGAGGAGGTGACTGATTGACTCAGTGACAATCCATTGAGATTTCCAAAAGATGGATTTCCACAACTATGTGAACAAGGAGATAACATTTGTCAGATCAAATGGTATAATGATGTATGCTCGAGGGAAACATACACAATTAAACATTGTTTGAAATGTGCACCCGAAATATGGGCTGGGTTGCACGACCAACGTCGGAATGGTGATTCAATAATCAATAGTCTAAGAATGAACGGCCGACCATTAACTTCAAAGCAATAGGGTTGCTAGAAGGGCAGGATCCAAACAGCACCGCTCACTTGTTGGTACCCCGGTTGGAATCAACACGAGGACCCAAGAAGGAATGGTGATGGTGAGAAGTATCACCATACCAAGATTTCTTAAGAGGTGGTGAAATTCTCACAACATTGAGGACAAAAGAGATGTTAATGTTCCAAGGTAAAGAAGAACAATTGCTGGATAGCAAGGAACTTAAAGTTCATTCAAACAAGACCAAGTCTGTGTTTGAAAGGAAGGCATGGATGTGGTCAATGATAACACAGATCATCGAGGGACAAGCATGGAATTTCTCATCATGAATTCAATTGATATCTTGGAAGAAGTTAAAATGTTGACGATGATCACGACACACTTGTCAAGAGGTTTCTTGAAGATGTAATCGATCGACAATGACATCAAGTCAAAGGAATGGTGAAGCAAAAAGTTATTGGAACCAAGGGTACGACACAAACTCCAAACCAAGCTTGTTGTTGGAGGTGAAACGATAAGATGAGGAAGATCGACATAAGCTTAGCTCATCATCGAAAGTTGTGCTCCACGGTTAAGGACCAGGTAGCACAATTAAAATTTAGCACGCTAAGGATATAGCCGATCAAGCTAGGAATGACTTAAATGATTATTAAACTCATAAGCAACGAAAATTACTTAGAGTTATTGAATCGGAGTGTGGAATTGATTCACTTATCGGTGTCCTTGATGGGTTCTAACAACTTGGAGCCCGTGAAAAATTGGAATCAATGAGAATGTAATACTTGATGGAGAACTCATAAGAAGTTATGCAGTTCCGTGATAATCTCGAGATACCAGGGGGGTAATACTCGACGACAAACCAAAGTAGAGGTTGGACTGGGGTATTGCCCTTACAGAAGACAAGTGCTTAAACTTGTACGAGAAATGGTATTTAAAGGAGAACATGGTCGGAGCCATGATTGCAAAAGGATCAATACACAGATACTAGACGATATCATATCAAGGAAATAGTTATTATTACAAGAAGCTTCTAAGATAGGATCTACATCGTGTCCATGGGCATGAACACAAAGTTCAAGGTCGACTCCCACTTCTCCAATGCATAACCTTTCATTCACTTCTCGCATTCGATAAAGGCATTAGTGTTGAAAGTTTTACCTGGTGAAATACCAGATGAGTATGGCCCGTGAAATCTTTCGGGCTCACATAGATTAGGTAAGGCATTGGTTCAACCCATTGAGGCATCTTAGGAACATATACCACAATTTTTTTGGACTAATTAACACAAGCTCGAATGTAGAGCATGGTTCACAAAGCAGAGGATACAATTTACCAAAGGCATCATGTATCCGAGGAAAAGCTCACAAGCTTATTTAATATGAAGGACATTGTCGGATAAAATCCGACAAAAGGGTCTGGTGGTCCACAAGGGATCGGATGTGAGCATCAGTACTCAACCAGAGGAAGAAAGAATGCCAGGAGATCAGGTTATAGAAACAACTGACTAACTCAAAGCTCACATGTAAAGGAATTATAGTTTCCAAATCAAAGGATCAGAAGCAAATGCTCTGATTAAGGATGGATAACTTGAGTAAGCTTAGGGGTACAAACGACGACAATTTGATTGGTCGAGATCCAGCTCATGTTAAAAATGACGTCTGAGCCGGAAGGATGAATTCTAGGATCTGATTGAGGATTGCGAGCATTCGCAACAAATTGAATCAACAGACTCAAAATGATAATGGCAAAAGATGCCAATAATATTACGAGACTTAAGATTAATCATAATGCAAGTAAGCAAGAATTTCAAGAGCAAAAAGGCTCTTGAAGATTTTCGAAGATCGAATGATATTTTGAACACTTTTGTGAAATACTTGAATCAACTGGGGATGAGCGGATACTCGGTAAGTGCGAGAATTATCCATAGGGGTATTCAGGTGACAAAGAACTGTATAGCAGTAAGCTCAAAGGATTCTTGGAACAACGGAGAGCGGTTCGGGGAATCTTGTATTAACAAGATCAACTTGGAATAAAATTAAGAACGACAGGTGTAAGTATTTATCCATAGATCAGTGGTACGGAATTGCAAAAGCAACGAGTACAAAGTCTCGAGAACATCGGAGAATATTTGAGGGCACCTTGTAATAACAAGGGCAACTGGGGATGAAGGTATGAACGATAGAAGTATGTAGTTATCCATAAAGATTTATCGGTGGTAGGGATCGCAATGGCGAAGGGCACAAGGGTCTCAGGAAAGCATCAGAGAGTGTCTTCAGAACCTTCTGGTGCAGCAGGCGATCATCTGGCCGGAAGGGGCTCTCCGGTAGAAAGTATTTACGAGAACCTACAGTTAGTCTTTTTAGCAAAATCATTTAACCCGGATAGGAGAGAGTTCAGAGTCCCAGAGTAAAGGTCGAGGAATAAAAGATCCTACTACCACCCAATGGTGACGTGGGCCCGTAAGACACACAGCCATGTTAGTAAAAGTTTTTCAATGACTAGACTCGACTTCAGCCAAGGAGTTTGGAAGGGGGGATTCCTACAAGCAGCCGGCTCTGATACCAACTTGTGACGCCCCCGATTTGACCGTACACTAATCATGCACGCAAATGTGTACGATCAAGATCAGGGACTCACGGGAAGATATCACAACACAACTCTACAACATAAATAAGTCGTACAAGCATCATAATACAAGCCAGGGGCCTCGAGGGCTCGAATACAAGTGCTCGATCATAGACGAGTCAGCGGAAGCAACAATATCTGAGTACAGACATAAGTTAAACAAGTTTGCCTTAAGAAGGCTAGCACAAAAGTAGCAACGATCGAAAAGGCAAGGCCTCCTGCCTGGGACCTCCTAACTACTCCTCGAAGTCGAACTCCATGTAGAATCATCCTCGGGATCTCTAGCTCCTGGACTCCAGCATCTGGTTGCGACAATCAGGTATAAATAGGGGAAAAGAGGGAGAAAAGCAACCGTGAGTACTCATCCAAAGTACTCGCAAGCAAGCAGCTACACTACATATGCATGGGTATATGTGTAAAGGGCCATATCAGTGGACTGAACTGCAGAATGCCAGAATAAGAGGGGGATAGCTAATCCTGTCGAAGACTACGCTTCTGGCCAGCCTCCATCTTGCAGCATGTAGAAGAGAGTAGATTGAAGTCCTCCAAGTAGCATCGCATAGCATAATCCTACCCGGCGATCCCCTCCTCGTCGCCCTGTTAGAGAGCGATCACCGGGTTATATCTGGCACTTGGAAGGGTGTGTTTTATTAAGTATCCAGTTCTAGTTGTCATAAGGTCAAGGTACAACTCCGGGTCGTCCTTTTACCGAGGGACACGGCTATTCGAATAGATAAACTTCCCTGCAGGGGTGCACCACATAACCCAACACGCTCGATCCCATTTGGCCGGACACACTTTTCTGGGTCATGCCCAGCCTCGTAAGATCAACACGTCGCAGCCCCACCTAGGCTCAACAGAGAGGTCAACACGCCAGTCTAAATCCTATGCGCGCAGGGGTCTGGGCCCATCGCCATTGCACACCTGCACGTTGCGAGGGCGGCCGGAAGCAGACCTAGCCTAGCAGGCGTTCCAGTCCAATCCGGCGTGCGCCGCTCCGTCGCTGACGTCAAGAAGAGCTTCGGCTGATACCACGACGTCGAGTGCCCATAACTGTTCCCGCGTAGCTGGTTAGTGCGTATAGACCAAATGGCCAGACTCAGATCAAATACCAAGATCTCGTTAAGCGTGTTAAGTATCCGCGAACGCCGACCAGGGCCAGGCCCACCCCTCTCCTAGGTGGTCTCAACCTGCCCTGTCGCTCCACCATAAAGTAACGGTCGGGGGCCGTCAGGAACCCAGGCCCACCTCTACCGGGATGGAGCCACCTGTCCTTTCAGCCCCCTCATCAGAATCACTTGCGGGTACTCAACGAACCGACCCGACTTCAGTCACCACATGTGTCATGTATATAAAGTATATAGTATATACCCGTGATCACCTGTCGAAGTGATCACGGCCCAGTAGTATAGCACGGCAGACGGACAAGAGTGTAGGGCCACTAATGGAACACTAGCATCCTATACTAAGCAGTAGGATAGTAGGTAAGGGTAAGAACTATAGCAACAATGACAGGCTATGCATCAGTATAGGATTAACCGAAAGCAGTAACATGCTACACTACTCTAATGCAAGCAGTATAGAGAAGGAATAGGCGATATCTGGTGATCAAGGGGGGGGGGCTTGCCTGGTTGCTCTGGCAAGAAGGAGGGGTCATCTTCGATGTAGTCGAACACACAGACATCGGCACCGGTCTCAGAGTCTACCGAAAAGAAGTAACGGAGGGGAACACAATGAATAACAGAGCAATCAAATGTAACACAAAGCAAGACACGGCAATATGCGGTGCTAGGGGTGACCTAACGTAGTGGTAGGTGATACCGGCGAAGGGGGGAAACATCCGGGAAAGTATCCCCGGTGTTCCGCGTTTTCGGACAGACGAACCGGAGGGGGAAAGTTGCCTGTTTGCTATGCTAGGGATGTGTGGTGGACGAACGGGCTGCGTATCCGGATTCGTCTCGTCGTTCTGAGCAACTTTCATGTACAAAGTATTTTCATCTGAGCAACGGTTTATTTTATATTGATTTTAATTTATTAATTTCTGGAATTTATTTAATTATTTAATATATACATTATCCGAAACAGTGTTGCGATGACATCAGCATGACATCATGCTGACGTCAGCAGTCATCTGACACGTGGGTCCCACATGTCATAGACTGATTAGGGTAATTAGGGTTAACTAATTAATTAACTATTAATTAAACTAATTAATTAAATTAGATTAATCTAAACAGGGTTAATTAACTAATTAATTAATTATTTTTATTTTATTTTATTTTATTTTCTTTATTATTTATATATTATTATTCTTTTTAATTCCCTTTTTTCTCTTTTTTTTAATTACGTTCTGGGCGCGGGGCCCACCTGTCTATGGCCATAGGGGGTTCGGGCCCAGGGGCAGTGGCTCAGGGGGGCGCGGTTGCGGGCGCTCGCACTGGACGCAGCCAGTTGGGGCCACGGCAAGGGGGGGTTTGCCGGTGTGGCAGCGGCGAGGCCACGGCAGGGCAAAAGGGGAGGAGCAGGGCGCGGGCGCCGGAGCGCCAGAGGTGGCCATGGGCGTGGGGCGTCGCCTGCGCGTGGGGGAAGGAGGCCGCAGCGAGCGCGAGGACGACGCCGGAGCAGCGCTGTGGACGCCGAGGACGGAGGTCGGGCACGGCGAGCAGGGGCCCGAGGCGACGGCGGCCTCGCTCGGCAACAGCAGTGGCGAGGTGCAGCTAGGCGGGGCTCGGGCATGGGCGGAGTGGGACAGCCGTGGGCGGCGACCGGACGAGAGGGGAAAGAAGAGGGGGTGTCGTTGCTCACCCCCGTTGCAGGGGATCTGGGGCGGCGAGGCTCGTTGGGGAGGAGGATGGGGACGAGCGGCGGAGACGGGGAGCGGTCTGGCGACGATGTGGCGTCCGCGAGGTGGTGGCGGGACGAGGCAGCGACGTCGGGGGCGACGGTGACGAAGAGGATGCAGTCCGTCGAAGGCGGAGGCGCGTCGAGCTCCGGGCGGCGAGGATCCAGTGACCGGGGCGGCGGGGTGGTTCGGTTCCAGGCGTCGAGCGGCGGGGCGGCGTCGGCAGTGGTGCGGCGTCGGGCGGTGGGGGTCGGGGCATCGCGCCCCGATCCAGATCCAGCGGGGGGGAGTGGGTGCGAGGAGTGGGGAACGTGGGGTGTCGGTGGGGTGGGTAGGGTTTCGGGATCCAGGGTTAAGGGGAAGTGGGGGGGAGTGGCCGGCTGGGCCTGATAGGTTGGCCTAGTTGGGCCTGTGGTCTGTTGGGTCGGAGCCCAGTGGGGGGGTTTTCTTTCTTTTTTTTTAGCTTTGTTTTCTATTTTCTTTTCTTTATATATTTTCTTTTCTATTTTATTCTTTTAATTCCTGTTTTACAAAATATAAATACAACTCCTAAATTAATGTTATAATTTATTCTACTGCCCCAAAAAGTTTGACACCTAATTAAAATAGTTTGCATTATTATTATTTTTAAAAGGCATTTAATTAATTGTCATAGCTGCTGTTTTAATTACTTTAGAGCCTTTAAACATTTTATAAAAGTGTGGTTTCTCCACAATAATTACCTATGCATTATTTGGCAACACCCCAACATTTTAGTTTTAATATTTGAAAATCTTTACCGTTTGACTTTATTTTAAGTTTGAATTTCGAATCGATTTTGAACTAACATGAGATGAACAACAGTAACCGTGGTGATGTGGCATCATTAACGTGGGATTACTGTAGTCTAATTACCCGGGTGTCACAACAACCACCCACTGTCACATTCAATTTATATGATGTTCCTAGAGAGATGACACTTGATGAGTTTTGTGAGGTTGTTTGATTCCACCCGAGGGCAGCCCTATACAGCCACGTCCCTGTGACCTTGAGGATTTTATATCCGAAGTCACTGTGGGAGAGACAAGAGGAATTTCTGAGGCTAGATTTGCTAGTTTGCATTTTTTCGTGTTGCGCTATTATTCATTATTTGCCGGGAGGTGTTTGACTAGATGGTGGGAGAGTGGAACACTTAGCTTTCTGGACCTTGCTATTTTGCACCATGCTCTTTACAGCGATAGAAATTTTAGTTTGGGTGCTATGATTGCTCGACGGTTACACACTAACCATTCTAAAGGAGTCATTTATGGTGGCATTTATGCTTCTCGCCTCGCTAGACATTTTGGGATCCCTATTAGACACGATGAGGTTGAGGAGAAACTTTTACCTGTTAGACACCTTGGTTATGCTAGCATGGTTGGACATGATTTTATTAACGGAGGTGAGCCGTGATTTCAGTATAAATTGGTTTTTAGACAGGGCACTCGTGAGACTATTACCCTATCTGCACCTTCTTTGTTTGATCTTTCTTTAGGCAGGTACACTATTATGCCCACGGACTTTACGCTATTGGGGCTTGGTGCCGCCCCAAGTGAAAGAGCCAGAGCCAGTACTTGAGCCCGAGGCGGCCGCCTAACCTGTTTACTAGTGGGATCCGCAGGATCCCGTTTATCATTGGAACCTCGATGAGCCTCAGCACTATCCTGGAGAGGGATACTTTGACCCGTAGCCATAGAGCAACTTAGGCCAAAAGCCTAAGCTTTGGGGAGTACGTATTTCTCAGCGACATTACATTCATGTGCACACATCCATTCCAATTGTCGGTGTTCATCCTTCTTCATTGTATACCCATATCAGTTTTTATTTCCGCTTTCTTCTTTTGTGTTTGAAAAACTTCGAAAATCCAAAAATATTTCTCGCTTCTTTTTGGTTTTCTTTCTTGTTTAGTAGTTTGTAGTGTTAAAAGAATGCCCCAAAAGATTTCTCGTTCTTCTTTTACTTGTTGAGAACTTTCCCGTGTACATAGTTTTTCTCGTTCTTCGTTTTTCTGTTTTGTTAAATTTGCTTCTTTCAAGGAAAAACTAAAACTCCAAAAATATTTTGATGTGTTTCTCTGAAATTCTTTTCTCTTCTTTGAGTTGTCATAAGGAAAAGACCATAATAAAAATGTTGAGTGGCTCTCATATGCATTATTGTTGATCTAACAAAGAGCCCATTTTACCTTGTCTTCTCCTTTGAATAAAATGATTGCAGATTCCAACTTAGTCGATGACACACTTGCACTTATTATTATTTTCACATCATTCGGTCATGCAAGTCAAAGGCAATAATGACGATGATTTGATGAAGTGATTGAGGTGAAGAAAAACTGGTATGAACCCTTCTTGTTTTTGTTTTTGTAAATATGTTTAGCTCATCATTCTTGATTCAGTATTATTATGAGCAAACATGTTTGTGATGACAATTAGAGATTATAGCTGCTCATGCCATGCTTAAATAGCTAGGAGTGGATAATGATTTATCTTGAGTGTCAACATGCATTCAAATGGTTATGATGTAGTATGTTGGTATGGTATCTCCCTCTGAATGATTCGAGTGGCTTGACTTGGCACATGTTCATGCATGTAGTTGATTCAAAACCAACATAGCCTCCACGATATTTATGTTCATGGTGTTTGATATCATACTCATGTTCGTATTCAATGTTAACTATTCTCAATGCATGTTTATGATTGTTTTTGCTCTTTAGCTCGTTGCTTCTCAATCTATTTGCTAGCCTTCGCGTGTACTAAGCAGGAATACTGCTTGTGCATCCAAATCCCTAAAACCAAAGTTGTTCCAGATGAGTCCACTATATTTACCTATATGTGGTATTACTCTGCGGTTCCAAGTAAATTTGCATGTGCCACCTCTAAATATTCAAATGAACATCTGTTGTGTGTGCCCGTACCGCTCATGGAGCAACAGGGGGCGGTCAGTATCTTCCATGCTAAGTGGGTTATTCTCATGATGAGTGTTTATTCACTTGTCCTTACACGAGAGGGGCTGGTAATCGGGATGCCCAGTCCCATGATCAAATCGCAAAATAATGAAGCAAGCTCCCCCGGAAAGTTGTTGGTATGGAGGGCACCCGAGGATTTGGCTAGCCATGGCTTGTGATTGTTGATGGAGGGGGAGTAAAATTTACCTTATTTTTCTTGGGAACCGCCGCTAATTTTTTTAGCATGGAAGATGTTAAAAACTCTCGGTTGTGACGTTGACACGAAAGGCATACCTCCAAAAATTATATTTATCTCTGTTTTAAGCTTCGAGCTTTGGCACCTCTCCAAATCCCTGCTTCCTCTACGAAGGGTTATCCATTTACTTTTATGTTATTTTACTTTCATTATTGAGTCATCACCCTCTCATTTAAGCACCAGTTGGAGAGCACCATTGTCATTCTTATGCATCGAGTATAGTTAATGTTGAGTGTGACATGATTGGATCTTTTGTACCATGAATTACAATGTTTAGTCGCTGCTTGAACTTCATAGGTGCTCTACATTTATGTTTTGCGGTCTCAGAAAGGGCTAGCAAGATACCAAGTTATCATATTATATCATGATTGTTTTGACAAATTGTTGGCATCCGAGATATCTTATTACTACTCGCTTGTTGGTTATGCCATTGGTATGAGTAAATGTGAGCCCCTAATGTTATCATGAATATGGTTAGTTCATAATCCTTGTTGAAAACTTGAACATTAGTTAAGTATATTTACAGCAACAGAACAAAAAGAGTTTGTAAAAGTTTTTCTTTATGTAACACCCGGATAATTAGGCTACAGTAATCCCATGTTAATGATGCCATGTCACCACGGTTACTGTTGTTAATCTCGCGTTAGTTCGAAACCGGTTCGAGTCCAAATTAAAAATCAAACAAACAATAAAAGTTTTCAAAAGTGAAAACTAAAATGTTGTAATGTGTTAAATAAATCCTCGGTAATAGTGGTGAAGAAACCTAAATTTAATAAAATGATTAAGTGTTCAAAATAATTAAAACTGTAGGTTAAATAATAAAATAAATGCCTTTTGAATTTTATAAAATATTAAAACTATTTTAGTTGGGGTAAGAATTAATGTGGCAGTAGTTTATTTAAAAGTACCAATTTAGGTGTTAGTGATAATTTTTACTAAAACTAAAATAAAATGTAACTAAAATAAAATAGGAAAGAATAAATAAAAATAAAGGAAATAAAACAAAGTAAAAAAACAAACCCCCTAGCCCACTAGGCCACGGCCCAGCAGGCCACCAGACCACCAAGCCAGCCCACCAGCTGCGCCTAACCCCCCACTCCCCATCGAACCCTAGCCCGGTCACCCCGCTCCCCCCGCACGAATCCACCACCGTAGCCGCAGCTGCCATCGCCGCCCGAACGCAGCTCCGCCGCATAGCCCGCCGCTTTTGCTATGGGCATCGTCATGCTCACCCGAGCACACGAGCGTGCTCAGGACCGCTCGCTGAAGCCGCCCATGCCACTCGCTTCCCTCCCCGTGCCCCTTAGCACCTACCTCAACGAACGCCCGAACGCGTCGCCGCCTCTGCTCGCCGCCGGCGTGCTTCCGGTGACCAAATGGTCACGGGCTCACGACCGTTGGCCTCGCCGCAAAGCGTACGCCTTGCCCATCCTCTCAGTTCGCTCACAAACGCGCCGCACCACCGTTGTCGTTGCTCGCCCGAAGCACCTCGCCGCCGGCGAGCTCGAAGCGCTCGCCCCCGTCCGTTCCAGCCACTCCGGCCACCACCGTTGGACGCGCGGCGCCGAGCCGCGTCGAACGTGCCCAGCCAAAACCCCGCAGACCCCCAGGGGTCCCCTTTGACCTGTTGACTTGGGTCAACACTGACGTGACCGCCCCCAGTGCCACTGACATGTGGGCCCCGCGCTAATTAAACAGGTTTTATAAATAGATAAAACATTAATTAATCTGTTAATTAGTTTTAATCACTAATTAGTCACTGACTAACGGGGCCCACACCCCTAACTAGTACTGTTAGTCAAATTAATCCACTGATTAACCCATAGAGGCTGACATGTGGGTCCCGGTGGCCCCACTGGTCAGGTTTGACCTGGTCAGTGTGACTGTTGACTACTGACGTCATCTTCATGTCATGGTGACGTCATATTCCTTTTCTGTTATTTCTGTTAATTTAAATAATTCCAGAAAATGTTTAAATCTTTAAAAATTCATATAAAATAATCCGTAACTCGGAGTAAATGTTTTCTACATGAAAGTCGCTCAAAAAAATCCAACGAATCCGGATACGCGGTCCGTTTACCTGTCAGATGCCTCTAACTATCTGAACATGGAACATTCCCCCTCCGGTCATCTGTCTGACACAGGTCCGGAACCAGGAATATATTCCTGGTTGAATTCCCCTTCCACCTTTATCGTGTAGCCATACGTTAGTTCACACTCGGCACAGCATATTACCATGTTATGCTTTGTGATGCTATGTTTGCTTTATATTTACTGTTTCTTCCCCCTGTTCTCTCCGGTAGACCCCGAGACCGTTGCTGCCCCTGTGATCGACTACGTCGACGACGACCCCTCCTTGCCAGAGCAACCAGGCAAGCCCCCCCCCCCTTGATCACCAGATATCACCTATTCTTCTCTATACTGCTTGCATTAGAGTAGTGTAGCATGTTACTGCTTTCCGTTAATCCTATCCTGATGCATAGCCTGTCATTGTTGCTACAGTTGTTACCCTTACCTGCTATCCTACTGCTAGTATAGGATGCTAGTGTTCCATCAGTGACCCTACACTCTTGTCCGTCTGCCATGCTATACTACTGGGCCATGATCACTTCGGGAGGTGATCACGGGTATATACTATATACTTTATATACATGACACATGTGGTGACTAAAGTCGGGTCGGCTCGTTGAGTACCCGCAAGCGATTCTGATGAGGGGGCTGAAAGGACAGGTGGCTCCATCCCGGTAGAGGTGGGCTTGGGTTCCTGACGGCCCCCGACTGTTACTTTGTGGCGGAGCGACAGGGCAGGTTGAGACCACCTAGGAGAGAGGTGGGCCTGGCCCTGGTCGGCGCTCGCGGATACTTAACACGCTTAACAAGATCTTGGTATTTGATCCGAGTCTGGCCATTCGGTCTATACACACTAACCAACTACGCGGGAACAGTTATGGGCACTCGACTTCGTGGTATCAGTCGAAGCTCTTCTTGACGTCAGCGACCGAGCGGCGCGTGCCGGATTGGACTAGAACGCCTGCTAGGCTAGGTCTGCTTCCGGCCGCGTACGCAACGTGCAGGTGTGCAATGGGCGATGGGCCCAGACCCCTGCGCGCATAGGATTTAGACCGGTGTGTTGACCTCTCTGTTGAGCCGAGGTGGGGCTGCGACGTGTCGATCTTCCGAGGCCGGGCATGACCCAGGAAAGTGTGTCCGGCCAAATGGGATCGAGCGTGTTGGGTTATGTGGTGCACCCCTGCAGGGAAGTTTATCTATTCGAATAGCCGTGTCCCTCGGTAAAAGGACGACCTGGAGTTGTACCTTGACCTTATGACAACTAGAACTGGATACTTATTAAACACACCCTTCCAAGTGCCAGATACAACCCGGTGTTCGCTCTCTAACAGGGCGACGAGGAGGGGATCGCCGGGTAGGATTATGCTATGCGATGCTACTTGGTGAACTTACCATCTACTCTCTTCTACATGCTGCAAGATGGAGGTGGCCAGAAGCGTAGTCTTCGACAGGACTAGCTATCCCCCTCTTATTCTGGCATTCTGCAGTTCAGTCCACTGATATGGCCCTTTACACATATACCCATGCATATGTAGTGTAGTTCCTTGCTTGCGAGTACTTTGGATGAGTACTCACGGTTGCCTCTCTCCCTCTTTTCCCCCTTTCCTTTCTACCTGGTCGTCGCAACCAGATGCTGGAGTCCAGGAGCCAGACGCCACCGTCGACAATGACTCCTACGACACTGGAGGTGCCTACTACTACGTGCAGCCCGCTGACAACGACCAGGAGTAGTTAGGAGGATCCCAGGCAGGAGGCCTGCGCCTCTTTCGATCTTTATCCCAGTTTGTGCTAGCCTTCTTAAGGCAAACTTGTTTAACTTATGTCTGTACTCAGATATTGTTGCTTCCGCTGACTAGTCTATGATCGAGCACTTGTATTCGAGCCCTCGAGGCCCCTGGCTTGTATTATGATGCTTGTATGACTTATTTATGTTGTAGAGTTGTGTTGTGATATCTTCCCGTGAGTCCCTAATCTTGATCGTACACATTTGCGTGCATGATTAGTGTACGGTCAAATCGGGAGCGTCACAAGTTGGTATCAGAGCCAACTGCCTGTAGGAATCCCCCTTTCCAACTCCTTGGCCGAAGTCGAGTCTAGTCATTGAAAAACTTTTACTAACATGGCTGTGTGGCTTACGGGCCCACGTCGCCATTGGGTGGTATTAGGATCTTTTACTCCTCGATCCTTACTCTGGGACTCTGATCTCTCTTCTATTCGGGTTAAATGATTTTAGTAAATCTGACTCTAGGTTCTTGTAACTACGTCTCCCGGAGAGCCCTTATCACAGATGATCGCCTACTGCACCAGAAGATTTCGAAGTTACTCGCCGATACCCTTTCGAGACTTTGTGCTCGTTGCTTTTGCAATTCCCTATCACTGATCTATCCCTATGGATAAATACTTACAACCGTCGTTCTTAATTCTATTCCAAGTTGATCTTGTTAAGACAAGATGCCTCGAACCGCTCTCCGTTGTTCCAAGAATCCTTTGAGCTTACTGCTATACAGTTTTTCCACCTGAATACCCCTAAGAATAATTTCTCGCACTTCCGAGTATCCGCTCATCCCCAGTTGTTCAGGTGTTTCACAAAAGTCTTTGAAATAATATTCAATCCTTCGAAAATCCTTAGCAGCTTTATTGCTCTGCAAATACTTGTCTACTTACATTATGGATGCTTCCCACATATCTGGCAATATTCATTAGTCTCCTTTGACACCGTCATTTTGACCCTGTTGATTCAACATGAGTGCGGATGCACGCAATCATCGGTTGATCCTTTTAAATTATCTATCTGGCTCAGATGTCATTTTGAACATGAGCTGGTTCTCAACCAATCCAATTGCCGTCGATTGTCCCCCTAAGACTATTCAACTTATCCATCCCTAATCAGAACATTGCTTCTGATCCCTTGATTTGGAACTCATAATTCCTTTGCATTTGAACTTAGAATTAGTCAGTTGTTTTGATATTCTGATTGCCTTGCTTTCTTTCTTCTTCTGGTTGAGTACCGATGCTCACATCCGATCCCTTGAGGACCACCAAAACCTTTATTGGATTTTATCCGACGACGTCCTTCATATTCAATAACTTTGTGAGTCTCTTCTCGGATACATAATGCCTCTGGTAAATTGTATCCTCTGCTTTGTCAACCATGCTCTACTTTTGAGCTTGTGTTATTTACTTCTGAAGTTCGTGGTATATGTTCTAAGAAGCCCCAATGGCTTGAACCTATGCCTTCCCTAATATGTGTGAACTCGAAAGTTTTCACGAGTCATACTCTTCTGGTATTTTGCCATATAAAATTTCAACACTACAACTTCATCGAACGCGAGAAGTAAATGAAAGGATATGCATTGGAGAAGTGGGAGTCGACCTTGAACTTTGTGTTCATGCCCATGGACACGATGTAGATCTTCTCATCGAAGCTTATTTTAAAATTAGTTATTCCCTTGGTATAAGTTCATCTTATATCTGGGATCTGGCCTTTTGCAATCGTGGTTCCGACCACGTTCTCCTTTAAACACCATTTCTCGTGCAAGTTTAAGCACTTGACTTCTGCAGAGCAAAACCCAATCTAACCTCTACTTTGATCTGTCGTCGAGTATTACCCCCCTGGTATCTCGAGAATGCCAAGGAACTACTTAACTTCTTATGAGTTCTTCATCAACTAATATTCTTGCCGATTCCATTTTCCAACGGGTTCTGAGTTGTTAGAACCCCTCAAGGACACCGATAAGTGAATCAATTCCGCACTCTGATTCAATAACTCTAAGTAATTTTTGTTGCTTACGAGTTTAATAATCCTTCAAGTCATTCCTAGCCTGCTCGGCTATGTCATTATCGTGTCGATTTTAACTGTACTACCTGGACCTTTCCAACGCACAAATTTCGACAGTGAGCTAATCTTGCGTCGATCTTCCTCGTCATATCACTTCTCCTTGAAGAACAAACTTGATTTCAAGTTTGTGTCCTACCCGTGGTTCCAATAACCTTTCGCTTTCATCATTCCTTTGACTTGATGCCATCATCGATCAATTACATCTTCTTGAAAACCTCTCGACAAATTTGTCGTGATCATTGTCAACAATTTGACTTCTTCCAAATTGTGTGTTGAAATTCAGGATGAGAAATACCATCCTTGCCCCTCGATGAATTGTGTTATCATCGACAACATTCTTGCCTCCCCCCAACACAAACTTGTTCATATTTTGTGTTGTATCTTGATTTCCCTGCTATCCAACTTATATTATGTTCTACCGTGGAGTATTACCATCCTTGATGTGAAGAATGTCGTGAGCATTACTCCACCTCTTAAGAATTCTTGGTACAGTGATACTTCTCGCCATCACCATTCTTTCTTGGTCCCCGTATTTTTTCTAAACGAAATACCGACAAATAGTCTGTGATGTGTAAATTCTAAACTTCTAGCAACCCTATTGCTTTGAAGTTATTGGGCTATAGTTTCGTTCTACCTCTATGGCTTAATGAATCATCATTCGAACATTGATCATGCTACCTAGCCCATATTTCGGGTGCACATTTCAACCAATGTTTAACTGTGTATGTTTTCCTCGAGCATACATCATTAAGTCATTCGATCTAGTTAATGTTACCTCCTTGTTCACATAGTTGTGGAAATCCATCTTTTGGAAATCTCAATGGATTGTCGCCGAGTCAATCAATCACCTCCTCATCTCTCGTTGATTTAATTATGAACCCTTGTTCGGAACTCGCTTCCATAGTTCATTTCCCGAGAATCTTACAATGTCATCTCGTCAAATTGTGCCGCACCTTTTCTTCTCAGGCATCCTAAGTCTGAGGTATCCTAACACCAATCAGAACTGAATCTCGGTCAGGTATGATGGTTGGAACATATTTCCAAGAGTTATAACATTGGTCTTTATATGACCCGGTAAGGTGATGTCATGCCTAGCACACCTGGCCAGGGGACCTATTGTTATAGTTTCCTTTTTGGCAAGGTTAGTCATTCTTCCGTGAGGAAATTGTAAGACTTATTCTATAGGTTGATCCTGATGGATCCTTTTTGTTTCCAAAGTCTGATCTTCACCTGTTGACCATGTCAATGCTATCTCGAAGCATGTCTATGGTACTCAGATTTTCAACAGGAACATTTGAAGCCCAATGCTAAATGTTTCTTGCTCAATTATCCAAACACCGCTGTATGGGTAATGTCATGAAAATTCTCTCCCGTACCTAAAAGAGTTTTCTACATTATATCTTGTCATGGATATCATGCTCTGCTTGTCCTTGGGAAGGATATACCCTTGAAATATGTGTTTAAACACATTTTCCTTTCCATTGTTCTGTTTAATCTGATAATCATATTTTCCTTTCCATTGTTTGGTTTAACCTTTCTGGTGATCTATATGATCTAAGCAGTAGTATTCTCCTGCTTATGTAAACACCTCGGTGTACAATTCTGTCAGTAAGACCCTGTTACTATTGTCGATGACATTCCGGTAACCACCGATGGACGAGAACTTTGCCTATTGGTCCGCCTCGTTCAACGAGCAGGAAAATGGTTCTCTTCGTCCCTCGCCCTTGGTATCGACGTTGTTGCCGACATAATCGACAGGCTACCCTCTGACATGCCTTGCTTGCATGATCACGCAAGACGTCTCCGCCCTTTCTACTTTTAACCCACATGGTGGGCCCATAACCCACAGTTCCACAGGATCGAAACCTGACTCTCCTATACAACCCTGTTTCTAATGGTTATTCCCCACGCTTGGCTTCGTATTTAATTCATGGGCCACCTTCCTAGTCATCTATTCTGGTATCAGGCGTAATACTATCTCTCGTTGCTCTGGACCCCTTTCACACTTTGTTCAGGCATCGAACGATTGTCTACCCGCTTAAACTTCTCATGGTACCTTCTTACTGGCTCTCGATATCTTCTTAAGTTTCAATTCGAGAGTTACTTTCCGCCACCTTCCCCGATGTTATTGACCAGTTAGTCAACCTTGCAGAGGTCTATTCTTCCGGAATAACCACCCTTATTCTTTCGTAAGTACGATGGAGTTCCCGAAGAAAGGATGCCGACTTCATCATGATGATCTGAAGCAGAGAAATAAGGACATCAACGAAGCGGGTCAACTACTTCAGGGAGAGCAAAAATGAATGAGAAGATCCATTAGGATGTCGTAACCAAATCTTTCCCCTTGCTCTACCCCTTAAATCTCGGGACGAGATTTCTTGTAGTGGAGGAGAATTGTAACGCCCGGATAATTAGGCTACAGTAATCCCATGTTAATGATGCCATGTCACCACGGTAACTGTTGTTAATCTCGCGTTAGTTCGAAACCGGTTCGAGTCCAAATTAAAAATCAAACAAACAATAAAAGTTTTCAAAAGTGAAAACTAAAATGTTGTAAATGTGTTAAATAAATCCTAGGTAATAGTGGTGAAGAAACTTAAATTTAATAAAATGATTAAGTGTTCAAAATAATTAAAACTGTAGGTTAAATAATAAAATAAATGCCTTTTGAATTTTATAAAATATTAAAACTATTTTAGTTGGGGTAAGAATTAATGTGGCAGTAGTTTATTTAAAAGTACCAATTTAGGTGTTAGTGATAATTTTTACTAAAACTAAAATAAAATAGGAAAGAATAAATAAAAATAAAGGAAATGAAACAAAGTAAAAAAAACCCTGGCCCACTAGGCCACGGCCCAGCAGGCCACCAGACCACCAGGCCAGCCCACCAGCTGTGCCTAACCCCCCACTCCCCATCGAACCCTAGCCCGGTCACCCCGCACGAATCCACCACCGTAGCCGCCGCTGCCATCACCGCCCGAACGCAGCTCCGCCGCATAGCTCGCCGTCGTTGCTATGGGCATCGTCATGCTCACCCGAGCACACGAGCGTGCTCAGGACCGCTCGCTGAAGCCGCCCATGCCACTTGCTTCCCTCCCCGTGCCCCTTAGCACCTACCTCAACGAACGCCCGAACGCGTCGCCGCCTCCGCTCGCCACCGGCGTGCTTCCGGTGACCAAATGGTCACGGGCTCGCGATCGTTGGCCTCGCCGCAAAGCGTACGCCTTGCCCATCCTCTCAGTTCGCTCACGAACGCGCCGCACCACCGTTGCCGTTGCTCGCCCGAAGCACCTCGCCGCCGGCGAGCTCGAAGCGCTCGCCCCCGTCCGTTCCAGACACTCCGGCCACCACCGTTGGACGCACGGCACCGAGCCACGTCGAACGCGCCCAGCCACCGCAGACCCCCTGTGCGCGAAACCCGCGCCCATCCCGAGCCGCGCCGCCGCGTTTGGCTTGTCGGAGTCAGCTCCGGCGCGCCTCCGGCCGGTGTCCGACATGGCGTCCACGAGGCACCACCTGGGCCACTGACTGGTGGGCCCAGGGGTCCCCTTTGACCTGTTGACTTGGGTCAACACTGACGTGACCGCCCCCAGTGCCACTGACATGTGGGCCCCGCGCTAATTAAACAGGTTTTATAAATAGATAAAACATTAATTAATCTGTTAATTATTTTTAATCACTAATTAGTCACTGACTAACGGGGCCCGCACCCCTAACTAGTACTGTTAGTCAAATTAATCCACTGATTAACCCATAGAGGCTGACATGTGGGTCCCGGTGGCCCCACTGGTCAGGTTTGACCTGGTCAGTGTGACTGTTGACTACTGACGTCATCTTCATGTCATGGTGACGTCATATTCCTTTTCTGTTATTTCTGTTAATTTAAATAATTCCAGAAAATGTTTAAATCTTTAAAAATTCATATAAAATAATCCGTAACTCGGAGTAAATGTTTTCTACATGAAAGTCGCTCAAAAAAATCCAACGAATCCGGATACGCGGTCCGTTTACCTGTCAGATGCCTCTAACTATCTGAACATGGAACATTCCCCCTCCGGTCATCCGTCTGACACAGGTCCGAAACCAGGAATATATTCCTGGTTGAATTCCCCTTCCACCTTTATCGTGTAGCCATACGTTAGTTCACACTCGGCACAACATATTACCATGTTATGCTTTGTGATGCTACGTTTGCTTTATATTTACTGTTTCTTCCCCCTGTTCTCTCCGGTAGACCCCGAGACCGTTGCTGCCCCTGTGATCGACTACGTCGACGACGACCCCTCCTTGCCAGAGCAACCAGGCAAGCCCCCCCCCCCTCGATCACCAGATATCGCCTATTCTTCTCTATACTGCTTGCATTAGAGTAGTGTAGCATGTTACTGCTTTCCGTTAATCCTATCCTGATGCATAGCATGTCATTGTTGCTACAGTTGTTACCCTTACCTGCTATCCTACTGCTTAGTATAGGATGCTAGTGTTCCATCAGTGACCCTACACTCTTGTCCGTCTGCCATGCTATACTACTGGGCTGTGATCACTTCGGGAGGTGATCACGGGTATATACTATATACTTTATATACATGACACATGTGGTGACTAAAGTCGGGTCAGCTCGTTGAGTACCCGCAAGCGATTCTGATGAGGGGGCTGAAAGGACAGGTGGCTCCATCCCGGTAGAGGTGGGCCTGGGTTCCTGACGGCCCCCGACTGTTACTTTGTGGCGGAGCGACAGGGCAGGTTGAGACCACCTAGGAGAGAGGTGGGCCTGGCCCTGGTTGGCGCTCGTGGATACTTAACACGCTTAACAAGATCTTGGTATTTGATCTGAGTCTGGCCATTTGGTCTATACGCACTAACCAACTACGCGGGAACAGTTATGGGCACTCGACGTCGTGGTATCAGCCGAAGCTCTTCTTGACGTCAGCGACGGAGTGGCGTGCGCTGGATTGGACTGGAACGCCTGCTAGGCTAGGTTTGCTTCTGGCCGCGTACGCAACGTGCAGGTGTGCAATGGGCGATGGGCCCAGACCCCTGCGCGCATAGGATTTAGACCGGCGTGTTGACCTCTCTGTTGAGCCTAGGTGGGGCTGCGATGTGTCGATCTTCCGAGGCCGGGCATGACCCAGGAAAGTGTGTCCGTCCAAATGGGATCGAGTGTGTTGGGTTATGTGGTGCACCCCTGCAGGGAAGTTTATCTATTCGAATAGCCGTGTCCCTCGGTAAAAGGACGACCTGGAGTTGTACCTTGACCTTATGACAACTAGAACTGGATACTTAATAAAACACACCCTTCCAAGTGCCAGATACAACCCGGTGTTCGCTCTCTAACAGGGCGACGAGGAGGGGATCGCCGGGTAGGATTATGCTATGCGATGCTACTTGGTGAACTTACCATCTACTCTCTTCTACATGCTGCAAGATGGAGGTGGCCAGAAGCGTAGTCTTCGACAGGACTAGCTATCCCCCTCTTATTCTGGCATTCTGCAGTTCAGTCCACTGATATGGCCCTTTACACATATACCCATGCATATGTAGTGTAGTTCCTTGCTTGCGAGTACTTTGGATGAGTACTCACGGTTGCCTCTCTCCCTCTTTTCCCCCTTTCCTTTCTACCTGGTCGTCGCAACCAGATGCTGGAGTCTAGGAGCCAGATGCCACCATCGACGACGACTCCTACGACACTGGAGGTGCCTACTACTACGTGTAGCCCGCTGACGACGACCAGGAGTAGTTAGGAGGATCCCAGGCAGGAGGCCTGCTCCTCTTTCGATCTTTATCCCAGTTTATGCTAGCCTTCTTAAGGCAAACTTGTTTAACTTATGTCTGTACTTAGATATTGTTGCTTCCGCTGACTCGTCTATGATCGAGCACTTGTATTCGAGCCCTCGAGGCCCTGGCTTGTATTATGATGCTTGTATGACTTATTTATGTTGTAGAGTTGTGTTGTGATATCTTCCTGCGAGTCCCTGATCTTGATCGTACACATTTGCGTGCATGATTAGTGTACGGTCAAATCGGGGGTGTCACACTTTATCACTTTCGGTTTGTCAACTGAATTGATTGAGGACTAGCAATGAGTTAAGCTTGGGGAGTTGATACATCCCAAACGTATCTACTTCTCCAAACACTTCTGCTCTTGTTTTGGACTCTAATTTGCATGATTTTAATGGAACTAACCTGGACTGACACTGTTTTCAGCAGAATTGCCATGGTGCTGTTTTTGTGCAGAAATAAAAGTTCTCGGATGGAGGTGAAAATTTACGGAGAATTATTTCAGAATATATATAAAATACTGGTGAAGAGAAATACCAGAGGGGGGCACCAGGGCGCCACAAACCCAGGGGGCGCACCACCCCCAAGGGCGTGTCTGGCAAGCTTGTGGGCCCCTGGCAACTCCCGCAACCCTATCTCCAACTCCATAAGTAACTATTCGTCTAGGAAAAGATCAAAGAGAAGGAATCATCGCGTTTTACGATATGGAGCCGCCGCCACCTCATGTTCTTCATCGGGAGGGCTGATCTGGAGTCCGTTTTGGGCTCCGAAGTGGGGGATTCGATGTTGTCGTTATCATTAACCATCCTCCATTGCCAATTTCATGATGCTCACCACCGGGAGTGAGTAATTCCTTCATAGGATTGCTGGACGGTGATGGGTTGGATGAGATTTATCATTTAATCGAGTTAGTTTTGTTAGAGCTTGATCCCTAGTATCCACTATGTTCTGAGATTGATGTTGTTGTGACTTTGCTATGCTTAATGCTTGTCACTAGGGCCCAAGTGCCATGATTTGAGATTTGAACCCTTTATTTTTTCGTGAATATATTTGTGTTCTTGATCCTATCTTGCAAGTTATACACATCTATTATGTGTTATGATCCGCATACCCCAAGGTGACAATAATTGGGATTCTTCCCGGTGATTACCGTAGTTTGAGTTCATGTATTCACCATGTTAATGGTTTGTTCCGGTTATCTGTTAAAAGGAGGCCTTAATATCCCTAAGTTTCCATATGGACCCCGCTGCCACGGGAGGGTGCTACTTCTTGAGCTTGCGTTGGCTTTTCCCTTGAAGAGGAAAGGGTGATGCAACCAAGTAGAGATAAGTATTTCCCTCGGTTAAGAACCAAGGTATCAATCTAGTTGGAGATACAAGCAAGTCCCCAATCTATGCACCTGCACAAACAATCAAACACTTGCACCCAACGCGATAAAGGGGTTCTCAATCCCTTCACGGTCACTTGCAAAGGTGAGATCTGATAGAGATAGATATAAAATATTACTAAAACATAAAATAAAAGTAAAGTAAATAAATTGCAGCTGGATATTTTTTGGGTTTTTTGGATTATAGATCTGAAAATATATGATGGAAAATAGACCCGGGGGCCATAGGTTTCACTAGAGGCTTCCCTCTTAAAGGAAAATAATACAGTGGGTGAACAAATTACTGTCGAGCAATTGATAGAAAAGCACAAAGTTATGACGATATCCAAGGCAATGATTATGAATATAGGCATCACGTCCGTGTCAAGTAGACCGACTCCTGCCTGCATCTACTACTATTACTCCACACATCGACTGTTATCCAGCATGCATCTAGAGTATTAAGTTCATAAGAACGGAGTAACGCCTTAAGCAAGATGACATGATGTAGAGGGATAAACTCAAGCAATATGATGAAAACTGCATCTTTTTACCCTTGATGGCAACAATACAAATACGTGCCTCGCTATCCCTACTTTGTCACTGGGTGAGGACACCGCAATATTGAACCCAAAAGTAACACCTCTCCCATTGCAAGAAATACCAATCTAGTCGGCCAAACCAAACCGATAATTCTAAGGGAAATACAAAGGTATCAAATCATGCATATAATAATTCAGAGAAGATTCAAATAATATTCATAGATAATCTGATCATAAATCCATAATTCATCGAATCTCGACAAACACACCGCAAAAGAAGATTACATCGGATAGATCTCCAAGAACACCGAGGAGAACATGGTATTAAGGATCAAAGAGAGATAAGAAGCCATCTAGCTAGTAGCTATGGGCCCGTAGGTCTGAGGTAAACTACTCACGCTTCATCAGAAGGGCAATAGGGTTGATGTAGAAGCCCACCATGATCAAATCCCCCTCCGGCAGGGTGTCAGAAAAGGTCCCTAGATGGGATCTCATAGTGTAGGATCGAAAGTATGTCTAGAGGGGGGGTGATTAGACTACTTGACAAAATAAAAATCTAGCCTTTTCCAATTTTATTTCTTGGCAGATTTTAGCAACTTAGCCCAAGTCAAGCAATCAACCTACACATGCAATTCTAAGAGTATAGCAGCGGAATGTAAAACAATTGCATATGAAGGTAAAGGGATGAGTTTGAGGGAGCAAACGCAATGTTGACACGGAGATTTTTATCCGTGGTTCCGATAGGTGGTGCTATCGTACATCCACGTTGATGGAGACTTCAACCCACGAAGGGTAACGGTTGCGCGAGTCCACGGAGGGCTCCACCCACGAAGGGTCCACGAAGAAGCAACCTTGTCTATCCCACCATGGTCGTCGCCCACGAAGGACTTGCCTCACTCGGGTAGATCTTCACAAAGTAGGCGATCTCCTTGCCCTTACAAACTCCTTGGTTCAACTCCACAATCTTGTCGGAGGCTCCCAAGTGACACCTAGCCAATCTAGGAGACACCACTCTCCAAGAAGTAACAAATGGTGTGTTGATGATGAACTCCTTGCTCTTGTGCTTCTAATGATAGTCTCCCCAACACTCAACTCTCTCTCATAGGATTGGATTTGGTAGAAAGAAGATTTGAGTGGAAAGCAACTTGGGGAAGGCTAGAGATCAAGATTTATGTGGTTGGAATGGGATATCTTGACCTCAACACAAGTGTAGGTGGTTCTCTCTCAGAAAATATGTGTTGGAAGTGTAGACATGTTCTGATGGCTCTCTCCAAGATGAAGAGTGGGTGGAGGGGTATATATAGCCTCCACACAAAATCTAACCGTTACACACAAATCACCAAACTCGGTGGGACCGATTCAGAGAACTCGGTCAGACCGATTTGGTCCATAATGTGACCATTAGGTGTTTCGGTGGGACCGACACGTCAACTCGGTGACACTGATATAATTAGGGTTAGGGCATAACGTAATCTTGGTGAGACCGATTACACAAACTCGGTGGGACCAATTTTGGTAATAGTCAAACAGAGAGTTGGTCAGGCAAACTCGGTGGGACCGATTCGCTCATCTCGGTTGGACCGAAACATTACGAAAAGGAAACAGAGTGTTTGCATTGCAATCTCGGTGGGACCGATCGCTCATCTCGGTTTGACCGAAACGTTACAAAGGGAAACAGAGAGATTACAATCCCATCTCGGTGAGACCGAGATCCCTATCGGTGAGACCGAAAAGACTAGGGTTTCTGGCAGTGGCTATGTCAACTGAACTCGGTGGCGCCGGATAGAAAGAATCGGTGGGGCCGAGCTGGACTTGTGGTTTGGGACATATGTGGATATGAGAAAGTAGTGGAGGGTTTTGGAGCATATCACTAAGCGTTTTGAGCAAGCACCTCATTAAGCAACACCTCATCCCTTCTTAATAGTATTGGCTTTTCCTATAGACTCAATGTGATCTTGGATCACTAAAATAGAAAATGTAGAGTCTTGTGCTTTGAGCTTGAGCCAATCTTTTGTCCTTAGCATTTTGAAGGGTCCACTTTCTAATCCATGCCATGCCAATCATTGAGCTTTCCTGAAATATTTATCTTGAAATAGCATTAGCTCAATGAGCTATATTTTGTTAGGAATTACCAAAACCACCCAGGGATAGTTGCACTTTTAATCTCCCCCTTTTTGGTAATTGATGACAACATATAGGTCAAAGTTTCGATAAATGATAAATAGTATTGAAAGACATCATCGCTTTGAGAAGTATGTGATAAGCAAGAGCTCCCCCTAAATTTGTGCATTATTTAAATTTGCTTTTGAATGCAAATGCACAATCGTTTAGGATCATGGGTTACTCTTTCATGTCACATACATCTTGGTGGAGCGCTCAAAATGATAGAAATTAAAGCATGTGATCATCTAGGATATAAGAGATAATATCATCCAACAAGCATTAAGGGTAGCATATGATCAAACAAGTATCTCACAAGAACATAAAGTAGCTCACACAAACACACAATAAAGTTTCAAATCAAACCAAATAAGTGCAAAGAGAGATAGAAAGCAGCACTCTCTCTCTCAAAGCCTATGATCTATACATTTTTCTCCCCCTTTGGCAACAAGTTACCAAAAAGTTCAAAAATGCATAGTGCTAAACGACTCTCAGACTTGATCTTCGAGAGGTGGTGTAGAGAGAACTCCAAGGACGAAGGCTTCAGACGAAGTAGCTGGAGCTGGTGGAGTAGCTGCAGGAGGTGGAACTGGAGCTGTAGCTGCTGGTGCTGATGCTGTTGCTCTAGTGTGTGTCACTGGCACTGCAGCAGATCTCTGTCCTCTGGGCACTCTGGCAAAAGCATCTGTGGTAGACTTGCCCTTCTTCTCCTCTGCTTCCTCCTGAAGTTGCTCGACTGTAGTTTGGATCTCTATCACCTTGACATCAAGGTCATAGAATTTTGTCTCAATAATCCTTTCCAAACTCTCCTGGTTCTTGGTCAGGGTGGCCAAGCCCTTCTCAATCCTCAGGGTGGATTGGATCAGATATCCAAGCTGGTCTTGCTTGCTCTTCAAGAATACCTGAGATGCCTCCTCTGCTGTTGGCATCTTTGCAGCCTCCTCTGCCTTAGCCTTCTCTCTCTTTTCATGTGCTTGAGCTGAAGATGGTTCATTCTCGTTCATCACAACAATGTTATCTTCAAATTCAGGATAGATGGGCATGTGCTCCTTGTCCAAAAGATATGTGCCTGTGCCCATCTTTGAGTTGATGAGCTCCTGAATGTGTGGGGCATACCCACAACTTCTCTTCTGATCAGCTGCAGTCCTCTTGATTGTTTCAACAATCAGGCTCATAACTTTGAACTTCTGTGGGACATCAAATATGTGCAGCAAGTTGATAGCATGTCCTCTGATCATCTTGTGATCACCTAACTTGGGTAGAAGTGTGTACCTTAAGATCCAGTTGATTGTTGGCAGACCAGACAACAAGTAATGGACAGATCCAAACTTATGTGTTTCCAAAGCAGCATCTGGGATCTCCTTGTACATGTTAGCCATAGTGTTGTGGTCTTTCTTCTTCTCTGCATAAATGTCCAAGTCATCCTCATGTTCCTCAGGAGCATTTATAAGCTTGGCCCACTCATCAACTGTAGATTGGTACCTAGTACTCTCAGACATCCATACTATCCTTCCATCTGGATAGAAGTGGGCAGTGGAGTAAAACTGCATGATAAGCTCATCATTCCACTTGGTGAGCTTCTGGGCAACAAAGGTATCCACTCCACATGCCTTAAAGCTATCAAGCACTCTAGGAAAGTGATCCTCATTCTCCTTGATGAATTCCCAGTCAACCCATCTCATATCACATACAATGGGCTTCTTGTCAAGCAAAATTGTCTCATAGAAGTCCTGCTGTTCCTTAGTGTGAAACCTGTAGTCCACAACAGTTCTTCTCCTTACAGCATATGGATCAGATTGTCTCCATTGTCTCAATCCTGCATTCTTCCTGATTTTCATGTTCTCTGCAACTGAGTGTGCATCAGTGTGGTCAGGGATCTTGGGCTTCAGCTTTCGCAACACAACAGAATCATCTTCTTCTTCTTCAGCAGCTTGAGGCACTGGGGCCTTGTTCTTCTCTTCAGCAGGGATATTCCTAGTGCTCCTCTTGGGTTTTGGCTTTGGAGCTGGGGCAGTAGCCTTGGGAACAGCTTTGGGCTTTGATGGAGCAGCCCCTGATTTGATAGCATCTCCCATAAGCTTCTGAGCGTTGGGTGCTGCTGCAGCATCCTCTTCCTCTTCTTCTGAATCTCTCCTCATTGAGGTCTTGCCAAGAACTTTGGCAGTAGTGGTTCTGGCCCTCTTCTTCTTACAATCACCTGCTACTTCACCATCATCTAATTCAATGGTGAACTTCATGGTTTCCCCTGTGGCAACTTTCCTTGGCTTTGACATTGGCTGTCTTCTTGCTGGCATCTTAGTTTTCATACCAGGCTTTGTTGCAGCTGTGCCATACTCTTTCTTTAGCACCTTCTTCTTTGAAGGGGGTTCATCTTTAACTGCCACATAATCTTCATCTTCAGAGTCAGAATTCCTCTTCTTCCTTGCCCTGGTAGCAGCCTTTGGCAGATTGCTGGGAGTGCTCCTGCTACCATCATCATAACTGCTGGTGGGATCTGAACCCTCACTCAACTGCACATGTTGCTTAGACCTGTTCTGACTATCACTTTGATCAGACATCTCTGCAAATTCTCTGACAACAGACCCTGTGAATAGGTTATAGATGAGGTAGAGTAGATGAGCATCACAAAGTACAGGAGTTTTGCAAAACAGATGACTTAAAAACTTAGTTTTAGTTCTTCACGGAAAGCATTTCAGATCTACTGATTTGTAAACTCGGTGATACCGAAGCAACTTTTGGAACCTAAACTAGTGAACTCGGTCAGACCGAGTCACAGTTCGGTGGTACCGAGACTGCTAGGGTTTCACAGAGAATCGAACTCGGTCACACCGATTTGCAATTTTCGGTCAGACCAAAAACGCGTGTGCTTTGGCCTAAGCCAAAATCAGTGAGACCGATTTCTACAACTCGGTCGGTCCAAGATGAATTCGGCGGAGACCTAACCCTAAATTTTCAAATCAAAACTAATCTATGGGATGTTTTTGCTGGACGGGATGATTTCAATCGTGGCAAGAATCATGGCAAAGAAATGTGCTAAGAATCTGAGTTAAGGATTAGCACAATGATCAAGTTCGTACCCTAGTTCGGCGACGAACTTGCTACGGCGGCAACAGCGGTGAAGATTTCCATTAACGGCGGCGGAGACCAGCCGCGGGAGGTCGCTGGCGACGAGAGGATGATCTGGAGACCCGAAGAGGCAGAGCAGGTTATGCGCGGGCGAGAGGGTTCGGAAAAATTTCCAAAATTTGGCACGTCGGTATATATAACCTGACCCTGTCGGTGTGACCGAGTGGAACGACTCGGTGGCACTGAGATGCAAAACTGTAAGCAGTTACTACAACTCGGTTTGACCGAAGGGTTCTAATCGGTTGCACCGAGATTGAAAACCCTATATCAACTTAGTGATCTCGGTAGGACCGAAAGGGATGAATCGGTCAGACCGAGATGCACAAAGAGGTTTTGGAGGTGTAAGTCTATGACGAATCGGGAACTCCGAGTGCTCCTCACACAGAGTGGTTCGAATCTGACTTGATCAAACTTTGTGATGTAGCATGAATAGAGTTTGAGACGAGAAAAGCATAGATAGCTAGAGGGAGTTCTTAGGCATTCTTGTCCATCCATTTGGCAAAAGATAAAAAAGCCAAACATTCAAAACAACAAATGGATGTCCTCGAATGAGTGAAATATGCAACCAACATGCTCACACAATAAAATGGCAAATGAAATATGTGACAAAGCATGCACAAACACTCTAGCATCTATCAAGCAATTTGGCGATGACTAGGTCATCTATATATGAGTATATTGACTTAGGAGTCAAATGAGAACATTTGATCATAGTTCATACTCATCGTTTAAGCACAAGTGGGGTTACCACTTTTACATAAAGCATTGTTGTGTTAACACCATTATAGTTGCTTTAGCTCAATTGATTAGAGTAAAGCTCCCCCTAGATGTGATATCCCCCCTAAGAGGGATGAACTAACCTTGGGTTTTGTCGATGATGACTTTATGTAGGTGTTGAAGATGTAGATGCTCGATGTTGATGTAGATCATTCGGAGCAATCCTTTGGAGTGGGTTGCACTTTCAATACCTACACGGGTTAGTCCCACAAGGAACAAACAAGGATATCCATAGACATAGAGTGATGCATACACAAGATGATGTCCATGAAAGCATTGGGTTACCTTGTCCCTTGTCTTACCAACAAGAGGGTTTGTGACTCCTTGAACTAGTGCAAGATGTGGAGGTTGTTTGCACTTGTTCTCGCCAAAATGATAAGAGTGAAGTATGTTGGCGGAGTCACCCTCAAGAACTCTCTAGTTCTTCTTCTTCTGGATCCACACCATCTTGATGGGAATCCTTGGAGTTGTAGTTGTACTTGATGAAATAGAACTTGATGTAGTCTTGGGAACCCACTTGACCAAGGCCTTAGGTGCTTCTTCAAATGCATCAATTTCCTCTTGAAGCTTGTCCTTGCCTTTTTGCTTGTGGTCTTGTGGTGGAAGATCATCTTGAGCTTGTGTACCTTTAAAAGAAGTAGGATCATACTTCTCTTATTGAGGAACAAACTTTCGTCTTGGGGTATTGATCTTCTTCCCACTCAACTCCATTGGCATTGAACTTTCGTTCAAAACCAACACCTTGATTCTTCCGGTGTCTTCCTTGCTTGCGTACAATTTCCTCAAATTGCTTACTTCCGGCAAGGCTCTTGTAAACACCTTTCTCTATAATTCCCTTCAATACGCTATTTTCTTGCTCAAGTGTAACTTGGCTAAGAGAATCATTAGTGGAATCAAGAGAACTACTAGATGCAACAACATTGGATTTAGCATGATTGTTGTTACTACTAGATGAAGCATCTTTCTTGTTCTTGTTGCTAGATTTAACTTGTGGCATGTAAGTAGACAAGAGTAAACGCTTGGCAATGTAAGAAGAACTTTTCTTGTGAAGATCATCATTGATTGCCTTTAAAAACTCATGCTCTTGCTCAAGGTTGAGCTTTTCAAAGCGTAGCTTATCATGAGTCTTTAAAAGTTCTCGATGATTTTCCAAGGTAGTTTCATGAGTTAACTTAAGAGTGTTTAGTTCTTTAGTTAGACGCTCAATCTCCTTCTTATCATCGTCATTCGTTTTATCTTGATTAGCATGATTAATTGACGTTTCATCACTAGAGTTGTCAACAAGTAAATCATCATCACCTAGCAAATCATCTTCATCACTATTGAAATCAACATACTCGGGATGTGTTACCTTTGGATCTTTGGCCATGAAGCATCTTCCAATTCCTTCATTTGGTGAGTCGAATATGTCGTAGGAGTTGGTTGACACAAGTGCTAGACCGGCAACACCTTCATCTTGAGTATATTCGGAGTCGGAGTGATAACTTCTTTCGGAGTGATTGTCGGAGTCGGAGCCGGATACCCGTTCACCAACATGAGCTTGATGTCTTCTTTTTGTGTAGCTCCTTGATGACTTTTCTTTCCTTTCCGAGTCCTTGCTTCTCCGAGAGGGTTTTCGTTCATAACGATCATCTCTACTTCTCCTTTCTCTTGGTGGTGATTCTTCTCTTCTACTTCTTCTTTTGGGAGTATCTTCACTTCTTTTGTAGGGGGCCGTACACTCATTGGAGTAGTGTCCGGGTCTTCCACAATTGTAGCAATTACGCTCACGACTAGAAGATCTTTTGTCATTGTAGGACCTTGACTTGGAACTTCTTTCTTTGCTTCTACTCTTGTAGAACTTGTTGAAGTTCTTCACCATTAGACTCAATTCTTCATTGAAGGTTTGTTTCTCACTTGATGATGTGGGAGCATCACACGAGGCTTTGTAAGCACCACTTGACTTATTGTGGAGCCCTTCCTTATCCTTGAGTGACATCTCATGAGCAACAATTCTTCCAATGACTTCCGTTGGCTTGAGATCTTTGTAATTGGGCATCATTTGGATCAATGTGCACACGGTATCATATTTTCCATCCAAGGCTCTTAGGATCTTCTTGATGATGAATTTGTTGGTCATCTCTTCACTTCCTAAGCCGGCAATCTCATTTGTGATGAGAGCAAGCCTAGAGTACATTTCAGCGACACCTTCACCATCCTTCATTTTGAACTTGTCAAGTTGACTTTGAAGCACATCCAATTTGGATTCCTTGACGGAGTCGGTACCTTCGTGCATATCAATCAAAGTATCCCAAATTTCCTTTGCATTCTCAAGACGGTTGATTTTGTTTAATTCTTCGGGGCACAATCCATTGAAGAGAATATCACAAGCTTGAGCATTGTATTGTAGCATCTTCAACTCTTCCGCGGTAGCTTCACGGTTTGGTTCTCTCCCATCAAAGAATTCACCTTGCAAGCCAATACACACAATAGCCCAAACGGCGGGGTTATGTCCAAGAATATGCATTTTCATCTTATGCTTCCAACTAGCAAAATTTGTACCATCAAAGTAAGGACCTCTACGGTGGTAATTTCCCTCGCTAGACGCCATACTCTCCTAGATTGTGAAACCAAGGCTATGACCACCAAAAGCTATGGAAATCAAAGCAAATGGGGACCAAAGCTCTGATAGCACTTGTAGGATCGAAAGTATGTCTAGAGGGGGGTGATTAGACTACTTGACAAAATAAAAATCTAGCCTTTTCCCAATTTTAGTTCTTGGCAGATTTTAGCAACTTAGCACAAGTCAAGCAATCAACCTACACATGCAATTCTAAGAGTATAGCAGCGGAATGTAAAACAATTGCATATGAAGGTAAAGGGATGAGTTTGAGGGAGCAAACGCAATGTTGACACGGAGATTTTTATCCGTGGTTCTGATAGGTGGTGCTATCGTACATCCACGTTGATGGAGACTTCAACCCACGAAGGGTAACGGTTGCGCGAGTCCACGGAGGGCTCCACCCACGAAGGGTCCACGAAGAAGCAACCTTGTCTATCCCACCATGGTCGTCGCCCACGAAGGACTTGCCTCACTAGGGTAGATCTTCACGAAGTAGGCGATCTCCTTGCCCTTACAAACTCCTTGGTTCAACTCCACAATCTTGTCGGAGGCTCCCAAGTGACACCTAGCCAATCTAGGAGACACCACTCTCCAAGAAGTAACAAATGGTGTGTTGATGATGAACTCCTTGCTCTTGTGCTTCAAATGATAGTCTCCCCAACACTCAACTCTCTCTCATAGGATTGGATTTGGTAGAAAGAAGATTTGAGTGGAAAGCAACTTGGGGAAGGCTAGAGATCAAGATTTATGTGGTTGGAATGGGATAACTTGACCTCGACACAAGTGTAGGTGGTTCTCTCTCAGAAAATATGTGTCGGAAGTGTAGGCATGTTCTGATGGCTCTCTCCACGAATGAAGAGTGGGTGGAGGGGTATATATAGCCTCCACACAAAATCTAACCGTTACACACAAATCACCAAACTCGGTGGGACCGATTCAGAGAACTCGGTCAGACCGATTTGGTTCATAATGTGACCGTTAGGTGTTCGGTGGGACCGACACGTCAACTCGGTGGGACCGATATCATTAGGTTTAGGGCATAACATAATCTCGGTGAGACCGATTACACAAACTCGGTGGGACCGATTTTGGTAATAGTCAAACAGAGAGTTGGTCAGGCAAACTCGGTGGGACCAATTCGCTCATCTCGGTTGGACCAAAACGTTACGAAAAGGAAACAGAGTGTTTGCATTGCAATCTCGGTGGGACCGATCGCTCATCTCGGTTTGACCGAAATGTTACGAAGGGACATAGAGAGATTACAATCCCATCTCGGTGAGACCGAGATCCCTATCGGTGAGACTGAAAAGACTAGGGTTTCCGGCAGTGGCTATGTCAACTGAACTCAGTGGCGCCGGATAGAAAGAATCGATGGGGCCGAGTTGGACTTGTGGTTTGGGACATATGTGAATATGAGAAACTAGTGGAGAGTTTTGGAGCATATCACTAAGCATTTTGAGCAAGCACCTCATTAAGCAACACCTCATCCCTTCTTAATAGTATTGGCTTTTCCTATAGACTCAAAGTGATCTTGGATCACTAAAATAGAAAATGTAGAGTCTTGTGCTTTGAGCTTGAGCCAACCTTTTGTCCTTAGAATTTTTAAGGGTCCACTTTCTAATCCATGCCATGCCAATCATTGAGCTTTCCTGAAATATTTATCTTGAAATAGCATTAGCTCAATGAGCTATATGTTGTTAGGAATTACCAAAACCACCCAGGGATAGTTGCACTTTCACACAGGTACATAAGGTTACGGTGGCGGAAAAGTATTTTTGTGGACGCTTCTGGAGGTTTGGGAATATTTCTAAATTTATAGAGCTGAGTGGGAGGTCGGTGGACTCCCGAGGGGCCCACAAGCCAGCGGGCGTGATACGTCTCCCACGTACCTATAATTTTTGTTTGTTCCATGCTATTATATTATCTGTTTTGGATGTTTAATGGGCTTTATTATGCACTTTTATATTATTTTTGGGACTAACCTATTAACTGAAGGCCCAGTGCAAATTGTTGTTTTTTTGCCTATTTCAGTGTTTCGCAGAAAAGGAATATCAAACGGAATGAAACCTTCGCAAGGATCGTTTTTGGAACAAACGCAATCCAGGAGACTTGGAGTGGACGTCAAGGAAGCAACGAGGCGGCCACGAGGTAGGAGGGCGCGCCCCCCACCCTCGTGGGCCCCTCGTGGCTCCACCAACCTACTTCTTTCGCCTATAGGGGGAATCGATCACGGAGGGCTTCTACATGCCTAGATATTCTCATAAATATGCGCTTTTCTATCAATTGCTGGACAGTAATTTGTTCACCTACCGTAGATTATGCTATCTTGAGAGAAGCCACTAGTGAAACCTATGGCCCCCGGGTCTATCTTCCATCATATTATTTTCCAATCAACTTGCTATTTCTGCCACCGTTTATTTTGCAATCTTTACTTTCCAATCTATACAACAAAAATACCAAAAATATTTATCTTATTATCTTTATCAGATCTCACTTTTGCAAGTGGCCGTGAAGGGATTGACAACCCCTTTATCGCGTTGGTTGCAAGGTTCTTGATTGTTTGTGCAGGTACGAGGGACTTGCATGTAGTCTCCTACTGGATTGATACCTTGGTTCTCAAAAACTGAGGGAAATACTTACGCTACTTTGCTGCATCACCCTTTCCTCTTCAAGGGAAAACCAATGCATGCTCAAGAGGTAGCAAGAAGGATTTCTGGTGCCGTTGCCGGGGAGATCTACGCCAAGTCAAGACATACCAAGTACCCATCACAAACTCTTCTCCCTCGCATTACATTATTTGCCATTTGTCTCTCGTTTTCCTCTCCCCCACTTCACCTTTGCCGTTTTATTCGCCCTTTTTCTGCCCGTCTCTTTTCGCTTGCTTCTTGTGTGTCCGTGTGTTAGATCATTTGTTTCGTCGTCATGGCTAGTCCTTCTATCATTGTTAGTACTCCCGATCCTGAAGTTATTAATTTTAAACAAAGGGAGGGAGAAAACCTAAAAGATGCTTGGTACAGAATTTTCAATGCTCAGAATAGATCAATTAGGAAGCAATCTACTTCCGTTCTTCTTCGCAATTTTTATGTAGGCATCACTCCTTGGAATAGATATATTCTTGATACCATTACCGGAGGGAACTTCTTGGGTAGCCATATCTTTTAGAGCACGGTGGTGGTTTTATTTTATAGAAATTATTGATCTCTCATGCTTCACTTATATTATTTTGAGAGTCCTTTAGAATAGCATGGTAGTTTGCTTTGGCTATAAAATTAGTCCTAATATGATAGGCATCCAAGTTGGGTATAATAAAAACTTTCATATAGAGTGCATTGAATACTATGAGAGGTTTGATACTTGATGATTGTTTTGAGATATGAAGATGGTAATATTAGAGTCATGCTAGTTGAGTAGTTGTGAATTTGAGAAATACTTGTGTTGAAGTTTGCAAGTCCCGTAGCATGCACGTATGGTAACCGTTGTGCGACAAATTATTCTTTGATTGTCATCCTTATGAGTGGCGGTCGGGGACGAGCGATGGTCTTTTCCTACCAATCTATCCCCCTAGGAGCATGCGCTTAATGCTTGGTTTTTGATGACTTGTAGATATTTGCAATAAGTATGTGAGTTCTTTATGACTAATGTTAAGTCCATGGATTATACGCACTCTCACCTTTCCATCATTGCTAGCCTCTTCGGTACCGTGCATTGCCCTTTCTCACCTTGAGAGTTGGTGCAAACTTTGCCGGTGCATTCAACCCCCGTGATATGATATGCTCTATCACACATAAACCTCCTTATATCTTCCTCAAAACAGCCACCATACCTACCTATTATGGCATTTCCATAGCCATTCCGAGATATATTGCCATGCAACATTCCACCATTTCTTTTATTATGACACGCTTCATCATTGTCATATTGCCTTGCATGATCATGTAGTTGACATCGTATTTGTGGCAAAGCCACCATGCATGATTTATCATACATGTCACTCTTGATTCATTGCCCATCCCGGTACACCGCCGGAGGCACTCATATAGAGTCATATTTTGTTCTAGTATCGAGTTGTAATCATTGAGTTGTAAATAAATAGAAGTGTGATGATCATCATTAATAGAGCATTGTCCCATAAAAAGGAAGGCCAAATAAAAAAAGGGGAAGGCCAAATAAAAAAAAGGAAAAAAAGAAAGGCCAAATAAAAAAAGAAAGGCCCAAAAAAAGAAATAAAAGGGACAATGCTACTATCCTTTTTCCACACTTGTGCTTCAAAGTAGCACCATGATCTTTATGATAGAGAGTCTCTTATTTTGTCACTTTCATTTACTAGTGGGAATTTTTCATTATAGAACTTGGCTTGTATATTCCAACAATGGGCTTCCTCAAATGCCCTAGGTCTTCGTGAGCAAGCAAGTTGGATGCACGCCCACTTAGTTTCTTTTGTTGAGCTTTCATACATTTATAGCTCTAGTGCATCCGTTGCATGGCAATCCCTACTCCTTGCATTGACATCAATTGATGGCATCTCCCTAGCCTGTTAATTAGCCGTGTCAATGTGAGACTTTCTCCTTTTTTGTCTTCTCCACACAACCCCCATCATTATATTCTATTCCACACATAGTGCTATGTCCATGGCTCACGCTCATGTATTGCATGAATGTTGAAAAAAGTTTGAGATTACTAAAGTATGAAACAATTGCTTGGCTTGTCATCGGGGTTGTGCATGATGAGAGCATTTTTGTGTGACGAAACTGAAGCATGACCAAACTATATGATTTTGTAAGGATAAGCTTTCTTTTGCCATGTTATTTTGAGAAGACATAATTGCTTAGTTAGTATGCTTGAAGTATTATTATTTTTATGTCAATATTAAACTTTTATCTTGAATCTTTCGGATCTGAACATTCATGCCACAATAAAGAGATACTTTGAAAATTATGTTAGGTAGCATTCCACATAAAAAATTCTGTTTTTATCATTTACCTACTCGAGGACGAGCAGGAATTAAGCTTGGGGATGCTTGATACGTCTCCAATGTATCTATAATTTTTGATTGTTCCATGCTATTATATTATCTATTTTGGATGTTTAATGGGCTTTATTATGCACTTTTATATTACTTCTGGGACTAACCTATTAACTGAAGGCCCAGTGCAAATTGCTGTTTTTTTGCCTATTTCAGTGTTTTGTAGAAAAGGAATATCAAACGGAATCCAAACGGAATGAACCTTCACGAGGATCATTTTTGGAACAAACGTAATCCAGGAGACTTGGAGTGGACGACAAGGAAGCAACGAGGCGGCCACGAGGTAGGAGGGCGCGCCCATGGGGGTAGGCGCGCCCCCACCCTCGTGGGCCCCTCGTGGCTCCACCAACCTACTTCTTTCGCCTATATATACTCATATACCTTGAAAACATCCGAGAGCACCACGAAACCCTATTTCCACCGCCGCAACCTTCTGTACCCTTGAGATCCCATCTTGGGGCCTTTTCCGGCGCTCCGCCGGAGGGGGAATCGATCATGGAGGGCTTCTACATGAACACCATAGCCTCTCCGATGATGTGTGAGTAGTTTACCACAGACCTTCGGGTCCATAGTTATTAGCTAGATGGATTCTTCTCTCTCTTTGGATCTCAATACAAAGTTCTCCTCGATCTTCTTGGAGATCTATTCGATGTAATTCTTTTTGCGGTGTGTTTGTCGAGATCCGATGAATTGTGGGTTTATGATCAAGATTATCTATGAACAATATTTGATTCTTCTCTGAATTATTCTATGCATGATTTAAATATCTTTGCAAGTCTCTTCGAATTATCAGTTTGGTTTGGCCTACTAGATTGATCTTTCTTGCAATGGGAGAAGTGCTTAGCTTTGGGTTCAATCTTGCGGTGTCCTTTCCCAGTGACAGCAGGAGCAGTAAGGCACGTATTGTATTGTTGACATCGAGGATAAAAAGATGAGGTTTATATCATATTGCGTGAGTTTATCCCTCTACATCATGTCATCTTGCCTAATGCATTACTCTGTTCTTATGAACTTAATACTCTAGATGCATGCTGGATAGCGGTCGATGTGTGGAGTAATAGTAGTAGATGCAGAATCATTTCAGTCTACTTGTCACGGACGTGATGCCTATATACATGATCATGCCTAGATATTCTCATAACAATGCGCTTTTCTATCAATTGCTCGACAGTAATTTGTTCACCCACCGTAGATTATGCTATCTTGAGAGAAGCCACTAGTGAAACCTATGGCCCCTGGGTCTATCTTCCATCATATTATTTTCCTATCAACTTGCTATTTCTGTCGCCGTTTATTTTGCAATCTTTACTTTCCAATCTATACAACAAAAATACCAAAAATATTTATCTTATTATCTTTATCAGATCTCACTTTTGCAAGTGGCCGTGAAGGGATTGACAACCCCTTTATCGCGTTGGTTGCAAGGTTCTTGATTGTTTGTGCAGGTACGAGGGACTTGCGTGTAGTCTCCTACTGGATTGATACATTGGTTCTCAAAAACTGAGGGAAATACTTCCGCTACTTTGCTGCATCACCCTTTCCTCTTCAAGGGAAAACCAACGCATGCTCAAGAGGTAGCAAGAAGGATTTCTGGCGCCGTTGCCGGGGAGATCTACGCCAAGTCAAGACATACCAAGTACCCATCACAAACTCTTCTCCCTCGCATTACATTATTTCCATTTGCCTCTTGTTTTCCTCTCCCCCACTTCACCTTTGCCGTTTTATTCGCCCTTTTTCCGCCCGTCTCTTTTCGCTTGCTTCTTGTGTGTCCGTGTGTTAGATCATTTGTTTCGTCGTCATGGCTAGTCCTTCTATCATTGTTAGTACTCCCGATCATGAAGTTATTAATTTTAAACAAAGGGAGGGAGAATACCTAAAAGATGCTTGGTACAGAATTTGCAATGCTCAGAATAGATCCATTTGGAAGCAATCTACTTCCGTTCTTCTTCGCAATTTTTATGTAGGCATCACTCCTTGGAATAGATATATTCTTGATACCATTACCGGAGGGAATTTCTTGGGTAGCCATACTTTTGATTCTTATAATGCTATGACAGATTTGTTTGGCCCACCACCTCTTTTGGTTAATGGAACTATTTTAACTTTGGAACATGTGATGCAAAGGCTTGAAATTATTGAAAATAAAGTTGCCACTATAGAGTTGATTGAAAATTTGGATAAAAAGATCCACAACCAAATTACCCAATACGGATCTAAGGTAGGAGTTACTCTGAATTTTTTTAAAGAAAAGGAACCCATAGTTAATGAAAAGATAGATCAAGATTCCACAAGAATTGATAAACTTGAGGATATTATTACCAACTTAGGGTCTGCCTTTTCTTCCGTGAAAAATACTCCAAATCCTCCTACTACTAAAGTTGCCAAGTTTATGTATGTGCCTAAAAATAAAGGTGAATCTTCTAGTAAGGAAAATGCGGATCTCAAATCAATAAGTGTTCACCCCAACTTTTTCGCTATCATTAAGGAACCTTTTGCTACAAATGAATTTCTTGATTTCTTGCCTAGGAGTTTGGTCATTAATAAAAAGAAGGAAACTCCTAAGGGTTATAAGTGTTCTATTGAAGAATTGCCTACCAAAGATGATAATACCTAGATCTATTCTTGCTTTTATGCCTAGCTAGGGGCGTTAAACGATAGCGCTTGTTGGGAGGCAACCCAATTTTATTTTGGTTTCTTGCTTTTTGTTTCTGTTTAGTAATAAATAATTCATCTAGCTTCTGTTTAGATGTGGTTTTATGTTTTAAATTAGTTTTTGTGCCAAGTAGAACCTTTGGGAAGACTTGGGTGAAGTCTTTATGATCTTGCACTGGGCTCTATTTGATATTCCTTTTTTGTAAAACTCAAAAACAAGGAAAAAACAGAAACTGGCACTAGGCTCTGGGTTAATAAGTTAGTCCCAAAAATAATATAAAGTAGCATATTAATGCATATAAAACATCCAATATAGATAATATAATAGCATGGAACAATAAAAAATTATAGATACGTTGGAGACGTATCAAGCATCCCCAAGCTTAATTCCTGCTCGTCCTCGAGTGGGTAAATGATAAAGACGGAATTTTTGATGTGGAATGCTACCTAACATATTTATCCATGTAATTTTGTTTATTCGCATGAATATTCAGATCCATAAGATTCAAAACAAAAGTTTAATATTGACATAAAAACAATAATAGTTCAAGCATACTAATAAAGCAATTATGTCTTCTCAAAATAACATGGCTAAAGAAAGTTATCCCTACAAAATCATATAGTCTGGCTATGCTCCATCTTCATCACACAAAGTATTAAAGCATGCACAACCCCAATGACAAGCCAAGCAATTGTTTCATACTTTTGATGTTCTCAAAAGTTTTCAACCTTCACGCAATACATGAGCGTGAGCCATGGATATAGCACTATAGGTGGAATAGAAATATGGTGGTTGTGGAGAAGACAAAAAGAAGGAGATAGTCTCACATCAACTAGGTGTATCAACGGGCTATGGAGATGCCCATCAATAGACATCAATGCGAGTGAGTAGGGATTGCCATGCAACGGATGCACTAGAGCTATAAGTTTATGAAAACTAAAAAAGAAACTAAGTGGGTGTGCATCCAACTTTCTTGCTCACGAAGACCTATGGATATTGGAGGAAACCCATCATTGGACTATACAAGCCAAGTTCTATAATGAAAAATTCCCACTAGTATATTAAAGTGACAATGTAGGAGACTCTCTATCATGAAGATCATGGTGCTACTTTGAAGCACAAGTAGTGTGGAAAAAGGATAATAGCATTGCCCCTTATGTCTTTTCTCTCATATTTTTCATTTTTTTGGTGGGCTTCTTTGGCATCTTTTATTTTTGTAAAGTCCGGAGACTCATCCCAACTTGTGAGGGAATCATAGCTTCCATCATTCTTTTCTCACATGGGACAATGCTCTAATAATGATGATCATCACACTTTTATTTACTTACAACTCAAGAATTACAACTCGATACTTAGAACAAAATATGACTCTATATGAATGCCTCCGGCGGTGTACCGGGATGTGTAATGATCTAGCATAGAGAATGACATCAAAAAACGGACAAGCCATGAAAACATCATGCTAGCTATCTTACGATCATGCAAAGCAATATGACAATGATGGTATGTGTCATAATAAAACGGAACAGTGGAAGTTGAATGGCAATATATCTCGGAATGGCTATGGAAATGCCATAATAGGTAGGTATGGTGGCTGTTTTGAAGAAGGGTATATGGTGGTTGTAATGGACCGGCGAAAGTTGCGCGGTACTAGAGAGGCTAGCAATGGTGGAAGGGTGAGAGTGTGTATAATCCATGGACTCAACATTAGTTATAAAGAACTCACATACTTATTGCAAAAGTCTATTAGCTATCGAAACAAAGTACTACATGCATGCTCTTAGGGGTATAGATTGGTAGGAAAAGACCATCGCTCGTCCCCGACCGCCACTCATAAGGAAGACAATCAATAAATAAATCATGCTCCGACTTCATCATATAACGGTTCACCATACGTGCATGCTACGGGAATCACGAACTTTAACACAAGTATTTCTACCAATCCACAATTACTCACTAGCATGACTCTAATATCACCATCTTCATATCTCAAAATAATCATAAGGAATCAAACTTCTCATAGTATTCAATGCTCTTTATATGAAAGTTTTTATTATATCCCTCTTGGATGCCCATCATATTAGGACTAATTTTATAACCTAAGAAAATTACCATGCTGTTTACAGACTCTCAAAATAATATAAGTGAAGCATGAGAGTTCAACAATTTCTATAAAAATAAAACCACCGCCGTGCTCTAAAAAGATATAAGTGAAGCACTAGAGCATAATTGCCTAGCTCAAAAGATATAAGTGAAGCACATAGAGTATTCTAATAAATTCACGATTCATGCGTGTCCCTCTCAAAAGGTGTGTACAGCAAGGATGATTGTGGAAAAATAAAAAGAAAACACTCACATCATACAAGACGCTCCAAGCAAAACACATATCATGTGGCGAATAAAAATATAGCCTCAAGTAAATTTACCGATAGACGAAGACGAAAGAGGGGATGCCATCCGGGACATCCCCAAGCTTAGATGATTGGTTGTCCTTGAACATTACCTTGGTGTGCCTTGGGAATCCCCAAGCTTAGGATTGCCACTCCTTATTCCATATTCCATCAAATCTTTACCCAAAACTTGAAAACTTCACAACACAAAACTCAACAGAAAACTCATGAGATCCATTAGTATAAGAAAATAAAATCACCACCTTTTGGTACTGTTGTGAACTCATTCTTTATTTATATTGGTGTAATATCTACTGTATTCCAACTTCTCCATGGTTCTTACCCCCCGATACTACACATAGATTCATCAAAATAAGCAAACAACACATAGAAAACAGAAACTGCCAAAAAACAGAACAATCTGTACTAATCTGTAAACTTCGAATACTTCTGTAACTCCAAGAATTCTGAAAAATTAGGACAACCTGGGAAATTTGCATATAAATTTTGTGTAAAAAATTTAGATCAAAAGTACGCTTCTTTGATTTTTCAAAATTGTTTTACTGGGCGCAAAAGTTTCTGTTTTTCAACAAGATCAAATCAACTATCACCGTAAGCCATCCCAAAGGTCTTACTTGGCCCAAAAACTAATTAAAACGCCAAAACACAATTAATACAGAGGTAATAATGTGTATTTATTCAAGAATAGTAGCAAAAATGAAAAACACAAAAATAAAATTGGGTTGCCTCCCAACAAGCGCTATTGTTTAACGCCCCTAGCTAGGCATAAAACATAGATCTAGGTGTTGTCATCTTTAGTATGCAATCCATAAGTAGCTCTCATAATAGATTCATATGGAAACTTAATTTTCTTTATAGGAAAGTGTTCCATGCCCTTCCTTAACGGAAATTGAAATCTAATGTTTCCTTCTTTCATGTCAATAATTGCACCAATTGTTCTAAGAAAACGTCTACCAAGAATAATAGGACATGTAGGATTGCAATCTATATCAAGCACAAAAAATCTATGGGCACATGATTCCTATTTGCAATAATAAGAACATCATTGATCATTCCCATAGGTTTTTTAATAGTGGAATCCGCAAGATGCAAATTTAAGAACAATCATCAAATTCACGGAAACCTAGCACATCACATAAAGTTTTCGGAATCATGGAAACGGTAGCACCCAAATCACATAAAGCATGACACTCATAATCCTTAATTTAAATTTAAATTTAAATTTTCATTGTAGGTTCCCACTCATCATAAAGCTTTCTACGGATAGAAACTTCCAACTCAAGTTTTTCTTCAAAAGATTTCATCATAGCATCAACAATATGTTTAGTAAAAGCTTTATTTTGATTATAAGCATGAGGAGAATTCAACATGCATTGCAACAAGGAAATACAATCTATCAAAGAACAATTATCATAATTAAAATCCTTGAAATCCAAAAGAGTGGGTTCATTGCTACTTAAAGTTTTGACCTCTCCAATCCCACTTTTATCAATTTTTGCATCAAGATCTATAAAATCCGAATCATTGGGACGCCTTCTAGATAAAGTTGACTAATCGTCAGTCCCATCTTTATCAAGATTTATATTAGAAAACAAAGATTCAATAGGAGTCACATCAGTCACTTTAAGATCTTCATCACTGTTATCATGAGAAATCGAAGAACACGCTTTTACAAACCAATCTCGCTGCACGCATCCTAACTGTTCTTTCTTTACACTCATCAATAGAAATTCTCATAGCTTTTAGAGACTCATTAATATCATGCTTCGGTGGAATAGATATAATTTTCAAAGAATCAATCTCAAGAGAAATTATATCCACGTTCCTAGCCAAATCATCAATCTTAAGCAATTTTTCTTCAACCATAGCATTAAAATTCTTGTGAGAACGAATAAATTCTTTAATATTGTTCTCAATATTAGAGGGAATCTTATTATAATTTCCGTAAGAGTTGTTGTAGGAATTACCATAATTATTAGAGGAATTACTAGGAAACGACCTAGGGTTGAAATTACCTCTATACTCGTTATTACCAAAATTGTTCCTACCAATAAAATTCACATCCATAGATTCATTATTATTCTCAATCAAAGTGGACAAAGGCATATCATTAGGATCAATAGGAGCACTCTTACTAGCAAATAATTTCATAATTTCATCCATCTTTCCACTCAAAACATTAATTTCTTCAATCGCATGCACTTTTTTTACTAGTAGAGGATATTTCGCTATGCCATTGCGAGTAATTAGCTATGATATTATCTAGAAGTTTAGTAGCTTATCCTAATGTGAATTCCATAAAAGTACCCCCTGCGGCCGAATCTAAAAGATTTCTAGATTCAAAATTCAATCCGACATAGAAATTTTATATGATCATCCATAAATTTAAATCATGAGTAGGGCAATTTCTTATCATCAATTTCATCCTCTCCCAAGATTGTGCAACATGTTCATGATCAAGTTGCTTAAAATTCATTATATCGTTCCTAAGGGAGATAATCTTAGCGGGAGGAAAATACTTTGAAATAAAAGCATCTTTACACTTATTCCATGAATCAATACTATTTTCAGGCAAAGATGAAACCAAGTTTTAGCACGATCTCGAAATGAGAACGAAAATAGCTTCAATTTAACAATATCATTATCCACATCTTTCTTCTTTTGCATATCACACAATTCAACGAAAGTATTTAGATAGGATGCGACATCTTCACTAGGAAGGCCAGAAAATTGATCTTCCATAACAAGATTCAGCAAAGCAGCATTAATTTCATAAGATTCCGCAGTAGTGGCGGGAGCAATCAGAGTACTAATAAAATCATTATTATTAGTATTGGAAAAGTCACACAACTTGGTATTCTCTTGAGTCATCGTGACAAAGCAAGAAATCAAGCACACGAGCAACCAAAAAACAAACAAAAAGGCGAACGGAAGAAGGGCGAATAAAAAGGCAAATCTTTTTGTATTTTCCTGAAAACGTTTTAGAGGTGGGGGAGAGGAAAACGAAATAAAAATGGCAAATAATGTAATGCAAGAGATGAGAGTTTATGATGGGTACATGGTAGGCTTGATGTAGATCTCCCGGGCAATGGCACCAGAAATTCTTCCAGCTACTTCTTGAGCATGCGTTGGTTTTTCCCTTGAAGAGGAAAGGGTGATGCAGCAAAGTAGAGATAAGTATTTCCCTCGGTTAAGAACCAAGGTATCAATCTAGTAGGAGATACAAGCAAGTCCCCATTCGATGCACTGCATGAACAATCAAACACTTGCACCCAACGCGATAAAGGGGTTGTCAATTCCTTCACAGTCTTTTGGGACCATTGATTTTATTTTTTCATCCAGACCTCCACGAATGTCATTTCGACCTGAAATTTTGCGCACAGCTAGAAAATTTGTCAATGTTCTTCACACAAAAAATCAGATTTTTTTGATTTTTTACTATTTTTTCGATTTTACTGTTCGCGCGGGAGCATATGAGCTCGGGATCAAATACTCCATGTCCCTAAAGTTGGCCATTAAACAAGTCATGGAACATGGGCATGAGGTCACCCTTAATTATAGGCCAGCATCTCAACTCTGTTGGGAAACCATCCGGTCTTGGCGCCCTATTATTCTTCATTTGTGCTATCGCCTCAAACACATCTTTCTCAGTGAATGGCGCATACATAATATCATTCTTGTCTGCCCCTAGCCGCGGCAAATCCTCAACCACATGCTCATCGAGTGACACAAAATTGTTCTCAGGTGCTCCAAAAAGTTTTTTGTAATTATTAGAGATGTACAAGTCTAGGTTCTCATGCCCTACAATTGTACCCTTATCATGTTTGAGCTGAAATAGTGAATAGTGACCCTAGAAAAAGTCATAGCTATTGTGGATATTTGCCTTAATAGATCTCAATATTTGAGTAATTTATTGGGACAGCCATCATAAGTACGTTTATTCAACGGTTTTGGTACACATTATGCTAGGCTATATACCTACTATATTTTTTTGATCAACAGGGAGGTCTTCCCCGACTCCATTGCATAGAAGCTCGAAAAATACAGTGGGTCTTAGTACAAGTTCATCCAAAACACGCGAAAAGGAAGGGAACGACATCACTAGATGGTGTCTAGAGAGCGCTCCAAACTTATTATAGAGTGGAACTCTGGCTAAGCTTGGGCAGTGTAGAAAAGTAAAATCAGAGAACCGCCATGGCTACACCACCAGCTGAAGAGCAGTGGAGATCGTTGAGTAGGGGATTTCCAGCGTAGACACTAGGCTTAACATCACACTCACACTCTATTTATCCCTACAATATTGGATAAGCAACAACAATCAATGTTACTGATATGGTAAATTTGACAGCTGTCATTATCCTGCCATCCTCAATAATGTTTGATCATCATAAGTAATACAACCAGCTTGTCCTTGGGAATATCAAGGATTGGGTCACTTGTTGCGCTCTTTTACTTTTTATTGTTGCTCACGTTCCATTGCTTCATTACACCCATGAAACATAAAACGATTCGACCTTTTTGTACTTGTAGTGACACCTTGCTATTTTGTGCTTAGTACTTTTTTTGGTTTCTAGTGGGATCGACACTCTTGTCAAAAACATCTACAGTTAACCTCCTACACTTATGGGACATCAATGCACAGCCTGGCAGACCCCACTCACGATGGTCGCCTCTACCGGTGGCCCAAACATCAAACACCCCACACAAACGAACTAAACGACACACGCGGGTCCAGGGCAATGGGAGCCAGATGGCAACCGACCAACATTCAACATTTGAGCAATCCTCTCTGACCACCAAGCTCCCAGCCAACACCTTGAGTTGCCCGACAAGCGCACACACAGTCGGACAGGCTCCACGCACGGGCGCACCCGGCCGCGCGCGAGTGAAATAGCCCGATAGGGGCCGATGACGCTAACGGGTGGACCCAGGCACACCCGGCACACTTGGGGCAGTGCGCATGACGGTGCACGCAAGCGCAACGGAAACCACCACCAAGAGGTAGCAGGTAGGTGTGGGCGCCCACGGAGATTGGATGACTGAGAGCTCGCCAGGGAGCCATCAGCCGGAGGCACGCCGGAAACGGATGGCACAGAGTACACTCTTACACGCTAAACCCCCAAGAGACGAGTACTCGAGCATTTTTTGTAGAAGTGAAATGTGTGGTGAGAATATCATACGAAAACCAGCATTCAAAGAAACTTGAAAATCATGTTTGAAAGTTTCAAAAAAAAGTGGGGTGTTAAGAGGATGATGTTCTATTGTCATGTGAAATTTCAAGTGAAAACACAAGACAAATTCAACAATGAATAGTGACGTAACTGTTGGGCACTATATAATGCTGGATTTTTTTCATAGCTAATATCTCGTAAAGGAACTTGAAATTTTGCAAGGCAATAGAAAATCACTCTCTTACGGCCCTCATCTTTTTTTAAAACTTTAAAACACCGTTTTCGCGTGGTTTTCATCAGTGTCCATCCAATGTTGGTTTCTCTATGACATTTCCCTAAGTAAAATCTTTTCCCTATAATATATATATAATAATAATAAAGCACAGATTAACTCCGTGGGTTCACCGTCACAATACGCTTTCTTCTCATGTCATAATACGCTTTTACGATTTGTATAGACAAAATCGTAATATAAACGAGATGGTACTAATTTGGGATACGCACTAAAGATTTCATCAAAATTCCTTATTAGAACGTTCTTTCGCTCACGGGCTTGGGCTACGTTCTTCCGTTAACGATTGGGCCGTTACTTTCTATTGGGCCTTGGAAAAAAGAAAAATAGACGAGCAAGCAAACCTTCGACGCACGGGCGAGCAGTTGACTAAAAAAAAAGAAACACACGAGCATGACCTCTCCTCGATGTGCACGGTACCGCCGCCGCCGCCACACGCGGCCGGTCTTCCACTCCGTCTTGCCGCCGCCCTGCTTCCCCTTCCCATCCGCCCCCAATCTCCGGCGCCGCCCCAGCCTCCTCTACCTCCAACCTCCTGCTGCCTCCTGCCGTCCGTCTCCAATTTGGATCGAAGTCGGAGTCCGTGTTCACGCAGGACAACTTGTCCAACACAAATCCATGGAGTGCCCGGCCCGGACTCACAGGGACTTGGATGCCATAAGAAGGAGCCCTCTCGACGCGATCCAACGAGGTGCACACGACGTCGATGGTGGAGCTCCAGGCGGTAGGCGATGGCATCACATCGGTTGTAGCTGCGTGGGGAAGAGGAGGGGAGGAAGAGGTGGCGCTGCAACTTCCGCCGCCGGCGCTATCCGTATCCACCTTCAACTCCGTCTTGAGGATGTGTTCCGCGACTGGCACCTCCTGCGCCTTGCACGACAGCCATCGAACCACGCAGTCGGTGCCATCATCATCAGCTTGGCTGCCTGCAGGTGATAGGCGAACCACGACGCAGTCAGCGCCATAACCATCAGCTTGCGTGGTGATAGGCGAACCACGATACAGCCGGCGCCTGCTACTGCACCACCAACCCTGGCTGCTCGCGGTAGCCTAAGTCCACTACCGTCACGACTCACGACCCAACGTTGGCTGCCAAAGCGGCAACCTCCGTGCTCTGCTCCTCACATTGGTTGTGGTACGCTTCCCCCCACCCCCCATTGCATTGAGCATCGCTTGGTGATTATTTCTATGACTTCTATGATTTCGTGGATTGGCAGACGAACGGTTCAATGCATGCCATCTGCCGAAGCTTTCCTTGCCAAATTGTCCTTCAAAGCAATCTAATTTTCATATGTGGATTCAGATTGTTGTTTCATGAAGCATATTGGTTGTGAGGTGTTTGAAATCTGGCATGCCTTGCAACACAGTTTGGTCTACATCCTGATATTGAATTGCTTGCATACAGCCATGGGTGTTATAACTCGTGTTGATACAAGCCTGGGCCCGCATGCACGTTGCAATGATGGAAAAGAGCAGAAAAGCATTCCTGTCTGGTTTTCCTTCAGCTAAATCTTCTAGCAGTTCAAATGGGGATGTGATCTTATTGCTTTTGTTGGACACTGAACTGGGATGCGATGCTATCTTTCTTGCAGTTTAGAGAGATATGTGCTCTTGCTGCTTCTGAATTTTTTCTCAAACTGGAGGTTCATCAATTCTTATTCTAATTTCGATTTCATGGTGACTACTCGTAAACATGACAGGGATGTAGAGATGTCTTGCATTTGTGTCCAACAACTGTTTTTCTTAATGTTTGGATGAAAAAGAACTTTTTGCAGTGTTTCAGCTTATCATACGGTCAAAGCCGGACATGGTGCGTGCCGTGCCATGGTCATTGCTACGTTGAGCGATGTGGCGTACTAGAAGGTCCATTGGCATGGTTCATCGAGGAGAACTTACAACTGAAGGCCCTTCTCCAGTCTGGCCTCCTCCTCAGTTGATTCTCCCAGTAATCATTTTTTCTTAATTTGGATTGAATGAAATGTGCCTTTGGTGTTGTCGATTTTGCACAGATTGCTGCATCCGACAGGCAGCACACACCAATCATTTTATATTTGAGGGACCGCGGGCGCTTTAAGGCAGCATAGTGCTGACAATTAAAAGGATGCTTGAGGTATAATTTATTAACATTGTACAATTTTAGTAGAGGAAGAAGTACTAGCTATGGATGATTACTGCGAGTATGAGATTGTGAGTGGTGTAGGCTTGTTAAGCTACAAGGCTGTTCTGGCTTCTGATGGTTAAGTTGTTTAGGCAATGACAGTACTAGATCAGTTTAATCCAGTAGAAATGCAGCTAAGCAAGGCTAGCTGTAATGTAGATAAGCAAGGGTAGGAATGCTTCACTCTTTGGTATGAACAAATGGCGTAAATAGCAGTAATGCAGCTTATGGTTTGTATTTGATCTGAATGAAGTGTAACCAATTGAAGGTAACATCAAAATCCAGCACCACAGTATTCAGTTTTTTATAACCTGCAACAGAGTATGTATAGGAAAGTATACTTTTTGTGAATTGGTTTGTTCTCGCTTCTCTTATTATACCGTATCAGGCTATTCATATTCAGATTCTTCATTGTTTTGTTCACATGAAAGGAACTTCTTTACTAACATTAATTTTTTATTTCTATTGTGAAATCATTCCTTTTTCCACGAGCAAGTTGGGACGGATGCTTAAAGGATTTTAAAGTTCTAACGAAAGATGACAATATGGACACAACCATGTTTCAAAGTGGTTTTATATACGTGTCAAGTTGTGTGTCGTGGTGTATTAGAAGAATGGTGAAAAGGTGAGAAATAGGATAAACTGGGGACAGAGGATCATGCTTTCAAAGTTTATCATGCTTCCCATTAATCCTTGTGCATGTCTTTGTGTTTTCATCTTTTGAACCATATCAACAATAGTCACGTCGAGCATACCGTCATATATAAGCTTCCTATTTTTCTGAATGATTTTGTAAAGGTGAGATATTCAAAATATCTGTCCCCAAATTATGTTTTTTGTTGCTGAAGTAGGGATATGGCAGGTTATGTTCAAGATGAGAGCTTCATGTAAGTAGCACTGACTGATTCGCCACAAAAATATTGTTATGCATCTTTACAGTTGTAAATTCACATGTGAACACAACAAAAATGTAGCTTTCAGGTAACAAACTATACTTTTTTGACAAATTTCACAATGCAGTTGGGCCCATAAATTTCAGTCAACCTATTGGTTACATCTCTAATTATGTTAGTTAGTTGTCAAGCATATCTTACCTTCAATATTTTCTCTATTTTGTTACTGACATGCTATTTATCTATACTTATGCCAGCTGATCGTGTAAGGTAAAATTGTCTAAAGGAAGTAAAATAATTACATGTCCAAGTTTGACGAAAGTTCCTTAATATTAATCAATCTTTTTCTATATGCTCCTCTCATAGGATTTGTAGTTTTTTGGATACTTGCAGACAAGTAACATTAAGTTGCTAAAAGCAAGCAAAAGTAGCACAAGTTTTGCAAGTTTGACAAAGTTTGCCCTCCATTCTTAAATCTAGTTATATTTTTCCTTTTAGTGTAACCCTCATATGAGGATAACATATTTATGTTTTTCATAGTTGGATAGAGGTGGTGCTCAATGGTACGCGGAGCTGTTTTTTGAAATGAGCGACATCTACAATTCCCACAAAATTTTAGTACATGTGGTGTAACATCCCAATTTTCAATTTGGATGTTATTCATTAGGTCATCATATGCATCCATAATTTGTGCATTTTGAATTTGTTTTATTTGAAGTTTTGATCCTAGAAACCTTAAGTAACTCAAGGACCAATTGAGAGAGTCGGAGGTTTTCACCAAAAATCCATTTTTGAATTTTCAAAATTGGCAAATTGGATCAAAGTGTTTTATTCGAAATTATTTTTCGAATTATTTCAATTAAATAAAATATGAGAGAAGATAATATGACTTCTTCAAAAACAGCTAGGAAATATTGGAAATTTAATTTTGAATAAAAATATATTTATTTGATATTTTTACTTTGCAATTTTATTCGGTTGCATTTTATTAAATTAGGGGAAAAGTTGCATTTTTTAAAAATTGCATTTAGCCCACAAATGTTCACGTAGTCCCAAATATTAGGAGGGGATGGTGAAAATTGTTTCTGGAATTTTAGGATTTTATTTTTATTTTATTTGGATTTTTGTTTGCGACGTTATTTAAAAAAAATCTTCTTCGGACCGACTGGGCCGAAGCCCAGCCGGCCCAACAGCGCCACCGCCTCGCCCGCCGTCCCCGAGCCGGACTCCTCCCGGAGTCCGAGTGCCGCACGTCGCCGGCCGTCCCCTCCTCCAAGCCGCGCCCCTCCCCCGGCCCCCTTTAAAAGCCGAGGCCCCTGGCCCCTCTCCTCCTCATCAGCCACCACCGCCGCTCCACGCAGCAGCCAGCCACCGCCGCCGCAAGCGCCGCCGCCTAGTCCGCGCTGCCGCCGCCGTCGCCCCGCCGCTCACCGCCTCGCTGCTGCCCCGCGCCATCCCGCCTCGCCGGAGCCGCCGCCGCCGACGACCCACCGCCCGATCCGCCCGAACCGCCGAACCAGTATAAAACCGAACCCTGATCCATTTTTTTGTTTTCTTTTCTAAACCCGGTTTATTATTAGGTTAGTTTATTTAGCGGACGTTCGTCCGTTAGTCTTCGGTAGCGAACAGTTTTCTTTCGTTAGGTTTCTGTAGCGAACGTTCATTCGTTAGATTTTTTTCTTTTTCTGTTTATTTTCGGCCAGGGACCTATCCGTGATTATTTTCTTCGTAGATTAGTCCCTGATCTTTAAACCCTTACAACTTTTTGCTCGTTTATCCAAATCCAACGAAACCAACGCCAAATTCTTTGTTACGATCCCCTCTGTTCAGATAATCAACTTAAACATGTTTTTGAAAGTTTAAAATTTGGATTCATACAAATTTGAATTTGAACTTCTTTTGATCGTAACCTCGGTTTCGTATCCTCGATTTGATTGATTCTTTTTGCAAATCGAAGATTCTTCACTTGCGTTTTCTGTTTAGATCTTTTTATTTGGTTTTAGCTTTGCATCTTATGCTTGACTGCTTATGTATGCTATTGTTTGTTTACGATAGAATTTCCGGAGTGCGAAGCTTGCTACTACGAATCTTTAGGGTTTTCCGATCGTCCGCAAGGGGCAAGTTACACTTTGATCATATCCCTTTATTACCCAGTTTTTATGCATTAGTTTCAACCCTCAAACATTGCATGAGTAGGATTGGGAACATGTGGTTATTGTTAAGTAGTCAATGAGGTACGAACCTAATACCTTTTATCACCCCAGGAATATACGTTATGCTTAGATTGCTTAGCCATGCTCGTAGACGGGGATTGGTATGTGGGATTCATGAAAGTTGCGAGAGTGATATTAACTAAGGGAAACTTAAGGTGGCTACTTTAATACACATCTGGGTGGATTGGTTGCGGGCACCTGAGGAATTCAGTGTTGTCCTAGGAGATCCCGGGGTACCCGTGTGATCATCCTATGGAATGCCACCCAGGCTCAAAGGGATCATAAGATTATTCATGCTAGAAACTTCCGTGTGTAGCCACATGCCATTATGGGCTCTGGCATAGTTGAGTAAGTTGTGGGAATCCTTTTGTCGGTGTACAAAAGTAGGGCTCTCCTTTTGACCCCTTTACTTGTGCACGGGCAGTCAGAGCCGCGCCCGCGGCTACTCTTAACAAAGCAGAGGAGGGAAGCCGGAGGGAAACCGAAGCACAAGGCGAACGAAGCAACGCCGAGACTAAAAACACAAAAAGCAAAGGGGCGAGGTGGACTCCCCCGGCAAGACCCTTGCCGGGGCGGCCTCCGCGGCCCTGGCAAGAGCTTTGCTGGGGCAACTTTCCCAACACCAGCAGAGCGAGCCACCCTTGAGCCCAAGGGTTCCAAACGTCGTCAACAACTACATTGGAACCAGGGCTCGGGAGGCACCTCCGTGGTGGCATGCAGATCTTTGTCAAGATCATAGATACACAGGGTCAGATGAGGACCAGAAGACGGCGACCCTCGGCGGGATCCTAGCCGAGGAAATCCACAAGACCCCCAGTAAGCGCCTTGCCGGGGACAACTGCAACGCCACGGCAAGACCCTTGCCGAGGGCATCAGCGGGGCCACAGCCAGGCCCGCGTCAACCAAGACTCCGCTGCCGTTCGCATGCAGCTGCCAGCCCAACTAGCTGGGCAGGCACCTGCGTGGCAACATGCGGCTTCCAGGCCAACTCCGCAAGCACCTGGATGGTGGCATGCAGATCTTCGTGAAGGCCCTGCCATCGCGCCACCTCAGTAGCCTGCCTGCCTACATGGCGCTGCGCACATCGCTGGCCTGGGCGCGTGTCGAAGCGAGGCGGAGCGGCGACGGACGGGATGGGCCTCGTTCCCGTCCCCGATAAAGCTAATGGACACCTAAGTAGCGCATTGAATGCGCTTTGTCCCGTAATGCCGAGCGATAAGCTCGCGCACTGTACGCCTTTCCACCTCCTGTGTGCCACTGTGGCGACCCCTTTTTGCCTATAAAAGGAGGCCCGAGGCATACTGAAGAGGGCTTCGGCTCTTTGGAACTACGCAACCACCATAGCTAGTTCGAGAGCTCAAGAACACTCTGAAATATACACCAAAGCAGGACTAGGGTATTACGCATCCTCGCGGCCCGAACCTGGGTAAACGATCCTTGTGCTAGCTCTTAAACCTGCTCTTCTCACAACCCCGCGCCCGCCAACCGTAGAAGGGATTCCAGTGATCCCATAGGTGTCTTTTCCACCGACATCTTTGGCGAGCCAGGTAGGGGACGCAGTTGTGAGAATCTGGTCTAGCAGTTAGCCTAGCAGTTCTTCATCGCCATGGCTCCCAAGAAGAAGACGATCACGGCGATCGGCTCGTCGGGAGCCGAACGGCCCGTGCCAGTGCGGGCGAGCAGCGGGCCGGTCGCGGACAGAACCCGAGCTGCGGCCCGCGAGCACCGGCATCGCTTTGGCAGTCGAAGCCTGGCGAGCGGCGTCGTTCGTGTGCCAGACGACGGGCCGCACACTGCCAAATCCAAAGACGGGGCTGGGCCCCCAGCAGGCGGCGCGGGGCCCTCCAGGGGTGTCGTTGTGCCACCTACGGGCGTCGCAGCAACCTCCAAGACGCCTACGCCGGCGCCCACAGTGCGCTCTTCCCAGGGTGTGCGCAACGAGCAGCGCCACCACGCCGAAGACCCCGGACGCCGCCGTGGAAAGTCTTGTGCATCATCTGCGGGACGGAGGCCAGCATGCCCGCCGAAGTGCTGGCGAAAATGGCACGCAGCCGCTGGGCCGTGATAGAGCTCCTTCTAACATGGTTAGAAGTCGAAGTGCGCCACGGTCCACACAGCTTTCGCCGCCACCCACGCCAGCAGAAGCTTTGGCGCGCGCGCAGCTACTCCTCGACTTCCCTCCTGCTGCGGAAAATGCCGACGAATGGAGGGCCACCATCCGGAGCCTTGTCGGCGTCGCCAATCAAGACGAGCCACGGCTAGCGGGGCCCTCAGGCCGGCGCTTTGTCGAACCACCGCATGCCAGCGGTGGAGGGGCCGGAGGTGCTGCGGCCACGATGCACTCTCCTCCTCCACGCCAGCCACCGCGGGTGTCGATCAGTCGTGATGACGTTTGTGATAGCATTTCCATAGCGTCGTCCGACCCACGGACCCACCCCGACCAGCGCCAAGTTCTTCGGGAGCGAGCCCATGAAGACGCTCGAACCACCATCAAGCGCCGGCGCGATACACGCCACCAGTCAGATAGGCGGGCGGGGCCCGCTATGGACCACCCAGCACCGGGAGGCTCCGGCGGCCTACCTTATGAGGTGGGTTGCCCGGCCTTTACCCGTGAGCTGCGGTAGTTCCAGTGGCCGTCCCACCGTACGTTCAAACCAGATGTCGGCGAGAAGTACAACGGCAAGACCCACCCGTCAGAGTTCCTCAGCATCTACACCATCGCGATGCAAGCCGCTGGGGCTCGCGACGATAAGGTGCTTGCCAATTACTTCCCGTTGGCCCTAAAACCCAATGTCATGTCTTTGTTGATGCACTTGCCGGCGGATTCCATTTCTTCTTGGTCGGACCTGTGTCATGAGTTTGTTGGTGCCTTCACTGGAGGCCGCCAAGCTCATGGCCAGGCGAGTGATTTGCATATCATTCCCCAGAAGGAAGGTGAAAACCTGCGCAAGTACATACAGAGGTTCAGCCGAGTGCAATACAACATCCCAGATGTTCACCCTGCCGCTGTGATCAGCGCATTCCATCAGAATGTGCGCAACGGCAAGATGCGTGAAGAGCTGGCGATGAACAAGGTCAAGGATGTGGCCGAACTTTACGTTCTGGCCGATAGATGCGCTCGGGCAGAAGAGGGGAGGAAGTACCCCGGCGAAGACGCCGGCGTGGAAACTGACTCTACGGACGAAGACACCGCCGCCCCGACGAAGAAGGGTCGGCGTTGCAACAGGAAGCGCAAGGGCAAGACCGTGCTTGCCGTCGAGGGATCCGATGACACCGGCGCCGCCAAGAAGGCCAAGGCAGACGACCCCGGCAAGGAGATTGTCGGGTGCGTCGCTTGCCGGGCCTTGGCGGCTGCCAACAAGCCAGGGGGCTCCAACAAGCAGTACTGCAAGATCCACCGCACCAAGGGCCACGACCTCCAGAACTGCCGACAAGTCGAGCTGCTTGCTGAGAAGCAAAGGGCCGAGTATGAGAGGCAGGACAAGGAGAAGGGTCAGGATGGTGCCGAAGGATCCGGCAAGAAGCGTGGCGGCCAAGGAGGTCGCCGCGGCAAGGATAACCAGCAAGAGAGGCCCGCTCGGGGCCGCGACAAGAAGTAGGAAGACGATGATCATGACGAGGATGACGAGTCCGGCGAGCATGAGTTCCAGAAGGCTACAGAGGCCATGTGCATCGATGGTGGCGCCTTGCTGCATACTTCTCACCGCCAGCTCAAACAGTGGGCGCGTGAGATCACAGCAGCGGAGCCCTTGTTCGCCGCTCAGAAGCCACTGAAGTGGTCCAGCACGCCCCTCATCTTTGACGCCGAGGACCACCCTGACCGCACAACTGCGGTCGGGTGTTTGCCGTTGTTGGTCTCACCAACGATACGCAACCTCAAGGTGAACAAGATTCTGGTTGACGGCGGGGCCGGTCTGAACTTGATCTCACCCGTTGTGATCAAAAGGCTGCAAATTCCTGATGGAGACCTCGAGGAAAAGGGCACGTTTCAAGGGGTCAACCCGGGAAGGAGCCAGCCGAAGGGGAAGGTCACATTGCCTGTGACGTTTGGAGGCGAGTTGAACTACATTACAGAGAGGATTGTCTTCGATGTAGCCGAGATCCCCTTGCCCTACAATGGGATCCTCGGCCGCCCGACACTAGCCAAGTTCATGGCGGTGTCGCACTACGCCTACAACACGCTGAAGATGCCTGGGCCGATGACCATCATCACCGTTCCCTGTGACAAGAAGGATGCGTTGATCTGCGCCGACCTACTCTACCGAGAAGCAGTTGCAGCAGCTGCCGCCAAGGCACTTGCTCCTGCCGCTGAAGCCTTGGGAGGGAAGAAGAAGACCGGCAATACCTCTCGCGCCCACTCTGGCAAGCGCACCTCTTCGGAGTGTTGTGCTACCGTCGAGGACGTGCCAGGGAGCTCCACCGGCAAGAGCAAGAAATCCAGAGCTGCACCACCAGAGACCAAGACGGTGTCCGTCAAGGAGGATGGCACGGGAGGGGCTTTCACCATAAGCTCCACCCTCGACAGCAAATAGGAAAGCGCGCTCGTCACTTTTTTGCGGATGAATGTCGATGTGTTTGCATGGCAAGCATCAGACATCCCCGGCGTTCCCAGGGAAGTGATTGAGCACCATCTTGCTGTCTGTCCCCATGCGCGACCCGTCAAGCAGAAGGTCAGGAAGCAAGCTTTGGAACGGTAGGAATTCATCACAGAGGAGATCAGGAAGTTGGAAGCGGCAGGCTTGGTGAGAGGAGTGCTCCATCCGACGTGGTTGGCCAATCCGGTGGTGGTGCACAAGGCGAACGGGAAGTGGAGGCTGTGTATTGATTACACAGATATCAATAAGGCTTGTCCTAAGGACCCCTTCCCGTTGCCGCGCATTGACCAGATTGTTGACTCCACGGCCGGGTGCGATCTGTTATCATTCCTCGACGCCTACTCGGGCTACCACCAGATCTTCATGGCAAAGGAAGACGAAGAGAAGACAACATTCATCACCCCATGTGGCACGTATTGCTTTTTACGGATATCTTTCGGGTTGAAGAGTGCTGGCTCAACGTTCGCAAGGGCGGTCCAAATTGGTTTTGAGCCCCAACTACATAGAAATATGGAAGCTTACATGGATGACATAGTGGTCAAAACCAAGAACAAGGCAACTCTCGTACAAGACTTAGAAGAGACGTTCGCCAACCTGCGCAAGATCAATCTCAAGCTGAACCCTGAGAAGTGTGTCTTCGGCGTTCCGTCCGGCAAACTTCTCGGGTTCTTTGTGTCGCAGCATGGGATCGAGGCGAACCCAGACAAGATCAAGGCTATCGAGCAGATTGAGGCGCCCAAGCGGATCAAGGATGTGCGTCGGCTCACTGGCTGCGTTGCCGCCATGAGCCGATTCATCTCCAAGTCTGCCGAGCGCGCCCTTCCCTTTTTCAAGATTTTGAAAAAGGCGGGCCCAATGGAGTGGACCCCGGAGGCGGAAGCAGCACTGCAGAATATGAAGAAATACCTCTCTTCTACATCGGTACTGGTGGCACCTAAACCACAAGAGCCGTTCCTGCTGTATCTGGCGGCGACGAATCAAGTGGTCAGCGCCGCACTAGTGGCGCAGAGGAAGGTCGACGAAGAGGAAGTGACAATGGCGGGACTGGCGGATGGCAAGCAAGAGATTCCCCCGGCAGGGCCCGATGCCGGCAAGGCAAGGCCCCCGGCAGAGTCTGACGCCATCAGGACAGGGCCCATGCAATTAAATGAAGTGGTGCAGAAGAAGAAGATGATGCAGCACCCGATTTACTTTGTCAGCTCCCTCCTGCGGGGGGCTAGGTCAAGGTACTCCGGTGTGCAGAAATTGCTCTTCGGCCTCCTTATGGCCTCGAGGAAGCTGCGTCATTACTTCCAAGCCCACGAGATCACTGTCGTCACCCGCCTCCCGTTGCAACGGATACTGCACAACCCAAACGCAACCGGAAGGATTGTGGAGTGGGCCTTGGAGTTATCAAGCTTTGGGTTGAAGTTTGAAAGTACTTCGACAATCCAGAGTAGAGTCCTGGCGGAGTTCATTGCAGAATGGACCTCAACGCCTGATGAAGAGATCCAGGAGACCACTCTCCCCGGCAAGGAAACGACTCGCGACTGGATTATGTACTTTGACGGGGCTTTCTCGCTGCAAGGCGTCGGTGCTGGTGTGCTCCTCATCGCACCCACCGGAGAGCACCTCAAGTATGTAATCCAGATGCACTTTCCCAAGGAGATGTCCACCAAGAACACTGCTGAGTACAAGGGGTTGCTTGCTGGTCTCAGGATTGCGGCAGACCTCGGGGTTAAGAAACTCATCGTCAGGGGTGATTCGCAGCTTGTCGTCAGACAAGTCAACAAAGATTATCAGAGCCCGTTGATGGAGGCCTACGTAGATGAGGTGAGGAAGCTGGAGGAGCGCTTTGACGGTATACAAGCGGAGCACGTTCCCCGAGCAGAGAACGACATCACCGATTACCTGTCAAAGCGCGCTGCATTCAAGCTACCTGTGGAACCAGGTACTTTTTTGCTTCGGTTAACTCAACCATCCGTCGAACCATCAACGGAGCAGAATAAATGGAGGAAATCAGGCCCCGGCAAGTACTTTCCCGCTGAGCCCCCAGGGGCCGCCGGCAAGGGTGTTGCCGTGGATTCTGAGCCTGCCGAGGAGCGACTGACTCCGGCAGGCCGTCAAGCCCTGGCCGTAGAGACGGCCGCTCCCATGGCAGAAGAAATGCCTTTGGTCCTTGCCGTCGAGCCCCAGGCTCCGGCATGGGCACAGCATACCGTCCGATTCCTCCAAACAGGGGAGCTTCCTGAGGAGCAGGAAGAAGCAGAGAAAGTAGCCCGTCGGTCTGCTATGTATCAGTTCGTCGATGATGTCCTGTACAGGAAGAGATCGAACGGTGTGAAATTGAAGTGCATTCCCCGGGAGGAAGGACTGGGGCTGTTGGCGGAGATACACGGAGGCATATGTGGCTCCCACATAGGGTTGAGGGCCCTTGCCGACAAGGCGTTCCGGCAGGGTTTCTTCTGGCCCACTGCCCTCCAGGATGCAACGGCACTAGTAACCAAGTGTGAAGCGTGTCAGTTCCATTCGAAGAAGCTTCATCAACCAGCTCAAGCCCTTCAAACAATTCCTCTTTCCTCGCCATTCTCGGTCTGGGGGCTCGACATCCTGGGCCCTTTCCCCCGCGCTGTCGGGGGATTTGAGTACTTGTACATTGCGATCGACAAGTTCACAAAGTGGCCGGAGGTGGAAGCAGTGAGGAAGGTGACAACACAGTCAGCCGTCAAGTTCTTCAAGGGGCTAGTGTGCCGTTTTGGTGTGCCAAACAGAGTCATCACCGACAACGGCACACAGTTCACAAGCCACACCTTCATGCAATACATCCAAGACCTCGGCAGCAAGGTCTGTTTCGCTTCCGTGGCACACCCACGGAGCAACGGCCAGGCAGAAGGGCAAATGCTGAAGTGTTGCGAGGCCTGAGGACAAAGACTTTTGACAGGCTGCACAAGAGCGGAAGGCGCTAGATTGATGAGTTGCCGGCGGTTCTTTGGTCGATCAGGACGACGCCAAATCGAGCCACCGGCCAGACACCCTTTGCCCTGGTATACGGAGCAGAAGCATTCTCCCCACGGAACTCATATACGGGTCACCTCGAGTGCTCGCTTACGACGAGCTTGAGCAAGAGCAATTGCGGCAAGATGACGCAACGCTCCTTGAGGAAGATCGTCTTCGGGCGGCTGGTGAGAGCAGCATGCTACCAGCAAGCCTTGCGCCGCTACCATAGCCGCAAGGTTCATGCCCGAAGCTTTGAGGAAGGCGACCTTGTTCTTCGGCGCGTTCAATGGGCCAAGAATTCCAACAAATTGACGCCGAAGTGGGAAGGCCCTTAACGGGTAATACGAGTCACCAGGCCCGGCGCAGTCCGCCTGGAGACCGAATATGATGTCCCAGTGAGCAACTCCTGGAACATCGAACATCTTCGCAAATTTTACCCATAAGGCGCGGTTGCCGCCCCCCCGGCAAGCCACCTTTTGTACAAGCTTTGCCGGCAAGGCATGTAACCCTCTGTACAAAGCCAGGCGTAGACCCTGAGCATAAATAAATGAAGCGCTGGCGCCCTAAGTTATAGCATGCATGCTAGAAGTCTCTCCCTCGGTTAGGGTTGATAGTGCTTAGCGGCGACTAAGCCCTAGCCTAGAGGTCGAGTGTGCGTCTTTCTGTCCTCTTTGGTTCGCAGGGCACGTGGACACTTCTGCTGAGCCGCTTGGGAGAAAGAGAACGGACCGGCGCTCCGGCCCCGGCAAGCCAAGACTGTCGGGGGCTGAAGACACAAGAATCCAACCATGGCAAGCCAAGGTTGCCGGGGGCTGCGGATTCAAATAAGTCTTTCATCCCCTGTTATGCATTTCCGTATGGAACTGGGACATGTGAAACCTCGTTTATATTCTTATAAACCACCGTGCTGCCCTTTTCCTGTACCCAAGAGCTATCCCCTGGGTCGAAACTTGGTCGTAGTCGCGGTGGCAAGAAAATGAACGAGGGGCCTAACTCTACTTCGGCCCTGCCTCCGCCAAGAGCGTGAGAATGGTCGACTGAAGTGGGGGAACGGCAAGGCCTGTTGCCGGGCGACATCTTAAAAATAACAAGGATTCGTTCCTTGGCATGGGCCTCGCTCACGCACAAAGAACCCGGCAAACACCCTTTTTCGTTAAAAATGTCCCATACAGGTACAGTTCGTACGGCATAAAAAACATGAGCAAGGGGATTACAAGTTTTAAATCTAACAAGTGCCCGCAGGCTTACGAACTAAAAAAAGATAAGATGCCCGTAATCCCTTTCTTGTCCCTCTCCTCAGAAGATAGTACAAGGTAGCAGGAGGGTGAAAGGAGCGCCTAGGCAAGGTGCGAGAAGTAGAAGGCACCAAGAGAGCATTCCGGTGCCGGGGGGTGAGCTGGAAGATGAGGCAGCGGCCCGACAATACGCGACGAAGGCGTCGGTGCCCGAGTACTCCGACTTGACGGCCGCCGCCCGCCTGCTTCGCCTTCTCCGGCCCTCCTACGCTAGCCGCCCAAGGAGGCGATGGGGAACGCGCCGATGGAGAGCTTGACGAGGAAGGCCCTCCGCAGGGCGCATGGCCGAGGGAGGGGCGACGTGGTCAGTCGGGGTCGGCGTCCCGCCGCTCGACGCCCTCGTCGTCGCTGTCGCTGTCCTCCTCGTCACTCCCGCTCGAGGAGGAATCTTCATCGTCGGAGGAGCTCTCCACGCAGCACTTTAGGCGAGTTCCAAGATCTCCAAAGACCTTGACGGAGAGCAGGTCGTTCTCCATTAACTTGAAGTAGAGAACGAGCCCCGCCGTCATGCTGTGGACGCGAGCAAACGTCTTCCATCCACGACGGAGGTACATGACGTGAGGAGCGGGGAAGTCGACGTCGACCCGCGTGTCGCCGTTCCCGCAGCCCCTCATGTGCAACCTGAGGGTCTGGGGTGGATCGAGCTCCATCTCCCAAGCAAATGGAGTAGGGAGACGGAGGCGGCGACGCGGTGGCCGGCGCAGCCTGATGAAGAATACGCGGGGCTGGTCCCCGACGTGGTGCTACCTCTTGAGCACTGCGTTGGTTTTCCCTTGAAGAGGAAAGGGTGATGCAGTAAAGTAGCGTAAGTATTTCCCTCAGTTTTTGAGAACCAAGGTATCAATCCAGTAGGAGGCCACGCTCAAGTCCCTCGCACCTACACAAACAAATAAGAACCTTGCAACCAACGCGATAAAGGGGTTGTCAATCCCTTCACAGCCACTTGCAAAAGTGAGATCTGATAGAGATGATAAGATAATTTTTTCGGTATTTTTATGATAAAGATAAAAAGTAAAGATTGCAAAGTAAACAAAGATAAAAATAGCTTGTTGATGGAAGATTAATATGATAGAGAATAGACCCGGGGGCCATAGGTTTCACTAGTGGCTTCTCTCAAGAGCATAAGTATTACGGTGGGTGAAAAAATTACTGTCGAGCAATTGATAGAATTGAGCATAGCTATGAAAATATCTAGGTATGATCATGTATATAGGCATCACGTCCGTGACAAGTAGACCGACTCCTGCCTGCATCTACTACTATTACTCCACACATCGACCGCTATCCAACATGCATCTAGAGTATTAAGTTCATATGAACAGAGTAACGCTTTAAGCAAGATGACATGATGTAGAGGGATAAACTCATGGAATATGATATAAACCCCATCTTTTTATCCTCGATGGCAACAATACAATACGTGTCGTTTCCCCTACTGTCACTGGGATCGAGCACCGCAAGATTGAACCCAAAGCTAAGCACTTCTCCCATTGCAAGAAAGATCAATCTAGTAGGCCAAACCAAACTGATAATTCGAAGAGACTTGCAAAGATAACCAATCATACATAAAATAATTCAGAGAAAATTCAAATATTGTTCATAGATAATCTTGATCATAAACCCACAATTCATCGGATCTCGACAAACACACCGCAAAAGAAGATTACATCAAATAGATCTCCAAGAGAATCGAGGAGAACTTTGTATTGAGATCCAAAGAGAGAGAAGAAGCCATCTAGCTAATAACTATGGACCCGAAGGTCTGAGGTAAACTACTCACACATCATCGGAGAGGCTATGGTGTTGATGTAGAAGCCCTCTGTGATCAATGCCCCCTCCGGCGGAGTGCCGGAAAAGGCCCCAAGATGGGATCTCACGGGTACAGAAGGTTGCGGCGGTGGAATTAGGTTTTCGTGGTGCTCCTCGATGGTTTGGGGGTACGTAGGTATGTATAGGAGGAAGAAGTAGGTCGGTGGAGCCACGAGGGGCCCACGAGGGTGGAGGGCGCGCCCAGGGGCTAGGCGCGCCCCCTGCCTTGTGGCCTCCTCGTTGGTTGCCTGACGTCCACTCCAAGTCCTCTGGATCACGTTTGTTCCAAAAATTACGGTCCTGAAGGTTTCATTCCGTTTGGACTCCGTTTAATATTATTTTTCTGCAAAACACTGAAATAGGCAAAAAAGCAGCAATTTGGGCTGGGCCTCCGGTTAATAGGTTAGTCCCAAAAATAATATAAAAGTGTATAAATAAGCCCATTAAACATCCAAAATAGAATATATAATAGCATGGAACAATAAAAAATAATAGATACGTTGGAGACGTATCAAGCATCCCCAAGCTTAATTCCTGCTCGTCCTCGAGTAGGTAAATGATAAAAGCAGAATTTTTGATGTGGAATGCTTCTTAGCATAATTTTCAATGTAATTCTTTTTATTGTGGCATGAATATTTAGATCCGAAAGATTCAAGATAAAAGTTTAATGTTGACTTAAAAACAATAATACTTCAAAAATGCTAACCAAGCAATTATGTCTTATCAAAATAACATAGCCAAAGAAAGCTTATCCCTACAAAATCATATAGTTAGGCCATGTTTCAATATCGTCACACAAATGTTCTCATCATGCATAACCGCGATGACAAGCCGAGCAATTGGTTCATACTTTTTAACGCGCTTCAGCCTTTTCAACCCTTACGCAATACATGAGCGCAAGCCATGGATATAGCACTATGGATGGAGTAAAGTATAATGATGGGGGTTATGTGAGAAGACAAAAATGTAGAAAGTCTCACATTGACGCGGCTAATCAATAGGCTATGGAGATGCCCATCAATTGATGTCAATGAGAGGAGTAGGGATTGCCATGCAACGGATGCACTAGAGCTATAAATGTATGAAAGCTCAACAAAAGAAACTAAGTGGGTGTGCATCCAACTTGCTTGCTCACGAAGACCTAGGGCATTTTGAGGAAGCCCATCATTGGAATATACAAGCCAAGTTCTATAATGAAAAATTCCCACTAGTATATGAAAGTGACAACATAGACGACTCTCTATCATGAAGATCACGGTGCTACTTTGAAGCACAAATGTGGAAAAAGGATAGTAACATTGTCCCTTCTCTCATTTTCTCTCATTCAATTTTTTCTTTCTCTTTTTTTTTCTTGGGCCCCTTTTTTTCTTTGGCCTCTTCTCTTTTTTTTATTTAGTCCGGAATCTCATCCCGACTTATGGGGGAATCATAGTCTCCATCATCCTTTCCTCACATGGGACAATGCTCTAATAATGATGATCATCACACTTTTATTACTTACAACTCAAGAATTACAACTCAATACTTAGAACAAAATATGACTCTATGTGAATGCCTCCGGCGGTGTACCGGGATATGCAATGAATCAAGAGTGACATGTATGAAAAATTATGAATGGTGGCTTTGCCACAAATACGATGTCAACTACATGATCATGCAAAGCAATATGACAATGATGGAGCGTGTCATAATAAACGGAACGGTGGAAAGTTGCATGGCAATATATCTCGGAATGGCTATGGAAATGCCATAATAGGTAGGTATGGTGGCTGTTTTGAGGAAGATATAAGGAGGTTTATGTGTGATAGAGCGTATCATATCACGGGCTTTGGGTGCACCGGGGAAGTTTGCACCAACTCTCAAGGTGAGAGAGGGCAATGCATGGTACCGTAGAGGCTAGAAAATTGTGGAAGGTTGAGAGTGTGGATAATCCATGAACTCACATTAGTCATAAAGAACTCATATACTTATCTCAAAAGTTTATTAGCCCTCGAAGCAAAGTACTACTACGCATGCCCCTAGTGGGATAGATTGGTAGGAAAAGACCATCGCTCGTCCCCGACCGCCACTCATAAGGAAAGCAATAAAAGAACACCTATGTGCCAAAATTGTCACACAACTTTTACCATACGTGCATGCTACGGGACTTGCCAACCTTAACACAAGTATTTCTCAATTTCACAATTACTCAACTAGCACACTCTAATATTACCACATTTATATCTCAAAACACTTATCAAGTATCAAACTTCTCATGATATTCAATGAACTCAATATGGAAGTTTTTATTATGCTCATCTTGGATGCCTATCACATTCGGATTAATTTCACAATTAAAGCAAATTACCATGTTGTTTAAGACTCAAAATAATATAAGTGAAGCATGAGAGATCACTAATTTCTATAAAATAAAACCACCACCGTGCTCTAAAAGATATAAGTGAAGCAGTAGAGCAAAAACTATATAGCTCAAAAGATATAAGTGAAGCACATAGAGTATTCTAACAAATTCCGAATGATGTATGTCTCTCTCAAAAGGTGTGTACAGCAAGGATGATTCTGGTAAACTAAAAAGCAAAGACTCAAATCATACAAGACGCTCCAAGCAAAACACATATCATGTGGTGAATAAAAATATAGCCCCAAGTAAAGTTACCGATAGACGAAGACGAAAGAGGGGATGCCTTCCGGGGCATCCCCAAGCTTAGGCTTTTGGTTGTCCTTGAATTTTACCTTGGGGTGCCTTGGGCATCCCCAAGCTTAGGCTCTTGCCAATCCTTGTTTGATAATCCATCAAATCTTTACCCAAAACTTGAAAACTTCACAACACAAAACTTAACAGAAAATCTCATAAGCTCCGTTAGCGAAAGAAAACAAGACACCACTTCAAGGTACTGTAACGAACTCATTCTTTATTTATATTGGTGTTAAACCTACTGTATTCCAACTTCTCTATGGTTTATAAGCTCTTTTACTAGCCATAGATTCATCAAAATAAGCAAACAACACACGAAAAACAGAATCTGTCAAAAACAGAACAGTCTGTAGTAATTTGTAACTAACGCAAACTTTTGGAACTCAGAAAAATCTACCAAAATAGGACGACCTAGATAATTTGTGTATTGATCTACTTAAATTGGAATCAGTATTTTATCACGTTCTGGTGATTTTTAACAATTGTTTTCTTGAACAAAAAGTTTCTGCAATTTTCAGCAAGATCAAATAACTATCATCCAAGAAGATCCTATAGGTTTAACTTGGCACAAACACTAATTAAAACACAAAACCACATCTAAACAGAAGCTAGATGGATTATTTATTCCTAAACAGAACCAAAAAGCAAAAAACTAAAATAAAATTGGGTTGCCTGCCAACAAGCGCTATCGTTTAACGCCCCTAGCTAGGCATAAAAGCGAGGATAGATCTAGGTATTGCCATCTTTGGTAGGCAATCCATAGGTGGCTCTCATAATAGATTCATAAGGTAATTTAATTTTCTTTCTAGGGAAGTGTTCCATGTCTTTCCTTAACGAAAATTGGAATCTAATATTCGCTTCCTTCATATCAATCATTCCACCAATCGTTCTAAGGAAAGGTCTACCAAGAATAATAGGACATGAAGGATTGCAATCTATATCAAGAACAATGAAATCTACGGGCACATAGTTCCTATTTGCAACAATAAGAACATCATTAATTCTTCCCATAGGTTTCTTAATGGTGGAATCCGCAAGGTGCAAGTTTAAAGAACAATCATCAAATTCACGGAAACCTAACAAATCACATAAAGTTTTTGGAATCGTGGAAACACTAGCACCCAAATCACACAAAGCATAGCATTCATGATCTTTAATTTTAATTTTAATTGTAGGTTCTCATTCATCATAAAGTTTTCTACCGATAGAAACTTCCAACTCAAGTTTTTCTTCATAAGATTGCATTAAAGCATCAACGATATGTTTAGTAAAAGCTTTATTCTGACTATAAGCATGAGGGGAATTTAGCACGGATTGCAACAAGGAAATACAATCTATCAAGAGCAATTATCATAATTAAATTCCTTGAAATCCAAGATAGTGGGTTCGTTGCTATCTAAAGTTTTAACCTCTTCAATCCCACTTTTAACAATTTTAGCATCAAGATCTAAAAACTCCGAATCATTGGGACGCCTTTTAACTAAAGTTGACTCATCTCCAGTCCTATCATTATCAAGATCCATATTGCAAAACAAAGATTTAATAGGGGACACTTCAATAAATTTTAGATCCTCGTCTTTATTCTCATAAAAACTAGAAGAACACGCCTTCACAAAGCAATCTTCCTTAGCACGCATCCTAGCGGTTCTTTCTTTGTACTCATCAATGGAAATTCTCATGGCTTTGAGAGACTCATTGATATCATGCTTAGGTGGAATAGATCTAAGTTTCAAAGAATCAACATCAAGAGAAATTCTATCTTTTGTGAATTCATAAACTCTTTAACACTAGTCTCAAATTCAGAGGGCAACTTATTAAAATTTCCATAAGAATTGTTGTAGGAATTACCATAATTATTGGAGGAATTACTAGGGAATGGCCTAGGATTAAAGTTTCCTCTATACGCGTTGTTACCAAAATTATTCCTACCAACAAAATTCACATCCATAGATTCATTATTATTCTCAATCAAAGTAGACAAACACATATCATTAGGATCAGAAGAAACACTCTTATTAGCAAACAATTTCATAAGTTCGTCCATCTTTCCACTCAAAACATTAATTTCTTCTATCGCATGCACTTTTTTACTAGTAGATCTTTCAGTGTGCCATTGAGAATAATTAACCATAATATTATCTAGGCGTTTAGTAGCTTCTCCTAAAGTGATTTCCATAAAAGTGCCTCCCGCGGCCGAATCTAAATGATTTCCAGAAGCAAAATTCAATCCGGCATAAATTTTTTGTATAATCATCCACAAATTCAAACCATGAGTAGGGCAATTACGTATCATTAATTTTTCATCCTCTCCCAAGCTTGTGCAACATGTTCATGATCAAGTTGCTTAAAATTCATAATATCGTTTCTAAGAGAGATGATCTTAGTGGGAGGGAAATACTTAGAGATAAAAGCATCTTTGCACTTATTCCAAGAATCAATACTATTTTTAGGCAAAGACGAACACCAAGTTTTAGCGAGATCTCTAAGAGAAAACGGAAATAGCTTCAATTTAACAATATCATTATCCACATCTTTCTTCTTTTGCATATCACACAAATCAACAAAACTATTTAGATGGGTAGCGGCATCTTCACTAGGAAGGCCGGCGAATTGATCTTTCATTACAAGATTCAACAAAGTAGCATTAATTTCACAAGATTCAGCTTCTGTAAGAGGAGCAATCGGAGTGCTAAGAAAATCATTGTTGTTGGTATTGGCAAAGTCACACAATTTAGTATTATCTTGGGCCATCGTGACAAGCAAGCAATCCAACACACGAGCAAACAAGAAGCAAGTGAAAAAGAGGCGAATGGAAAAGATGGCGAATAAAACGGCAAGGGTGAAGTGGGGGAGAGGAAAACGAGAGGCAAATGGCAAATAATGTAATGCGAGGGATAAGAGTTTGTGATGGGTACTTGGTATGTCTTGACTTGTGCATAGACTCCCCGGCAACGGCGCCAGAAATGGCTCGTTGACGGGAGTTCAAATCTTGACTTGACTTGGTGTAAGCCTCCCCGGCAACGGCGCCTGAAATCCTTCTTGCTACCTCTTGAGCACTGCGTTGGTTTTCCCTTGAAGAGGAAATGGTGTTGCAGTAAAGTAGCGTAAGTATTTCCCTCAGTTTTTGAGAACCAAGGTATCAATCTAGTAGGAGGCCACACTCAAGTCCCTCACACCTACACAAACAAATAAGAACCTTGCAACCAACCCGATAAAGGGGTTGTTAATACCTTCACGTCCACTTGCAAATGTGAGATCTGATAGATATGATAAGATAATATTTTTGGTATTTTTATGATAAAGATAAAAAGTAAAGATTGCAAAGTAAACAAAGATAAAATAGCTTGTTGACGGAAGATTAATATGATAGAGTATAGACCCGGGGGCCACAGGTTTCACTAGTGGCTTCTCTCAAAAGCATAAGTATTACGGTGGGTGAACAAATTAATGTCGAGCAGTTGCTAGAATTGAGCATAGTTATGAGAATATCTAGGTATGGACATGTATATAGGCATCACGTCCGTGACAAGTAGACCGACTCCTACCTGCATCTACTACTATTACTCCACACATCGACCGCTATCCAGCATGCATCTAGAGTATTAAGTTCATAAGAACAGAGTAACGCTTTAAGCAAGATGACACGATGTAGAGGGATAAACTCATGCAATATGATATAAACCCCATCTTTTTATCCTCGATGGCAACAATACAATACGTGTCGTTTCCCCTACTGTCACTGGGATCGAGCACCGAAAGATTGAACCCAAAGCTAAGCACTTCTCCCATTGCAAGAAAGATCAATCTAGTAGGCCAAACCAAACTGATAATTCGAAGAGACTTGCAAAGATAACCAATCATACATAAAAGAATTCAGAGAAGATTCAAATATTGTTCATAGATAATCTTGATCATAAACCCACAATTCATCGGATCTCGACAAACACACCGCAAAAGAAGATTACATCAAATAGATCTCCAAGAGAATCGAGGAGAACTTTGTATTGAGATCCAAAGAGAGAGAAGAAGCCATCTAGCTAATAACTATGGACCCGAAGGTCTGAGGTAAACTACTCACAGATCATCGGAGAGGCTATGGTGTTGATGTAGAAGCCCTCCGTGATCAGTGCCCCCTCTGGCGGAGCGCCGGAAAAGGCCCCAAGATGGGATCTCACGGGTACAGAAGGTTGCGGCGGTGGAATTAGGTTTTCGTGGTGCTCCTCGATGGTTTGGGGGTACGTAGGTATATATAGGAGAAAGAAGTAGGTCAGTGGAGCCACGAGGGGCCCACGAGGGTGGAGGGCGCGCCCAGGGGGTAGGCACACCCCCTGCCTCGTGGCCTCCTCGTTGGTTGCTTGACGTCCACTCCAAGTCCTCTGGATCACGTTTGTTCCAAAAATCACGCTCCCGAAGGTTTTATTCCGTTTGGACTCCGTTTGATATTCTTTTTCTGCGAAACACTGAAATAGGCAAAAAAAGCAATTTGGGCTGGGCCTCCGGTTAATAGGTTAGTCCCAAAAATAATATAAAAGTGTATAAATAAGCCCATTAAACATCCAAAACAGAAATATATAATAGCATGGAACAATCAAAAATTATAGATACGTTTGAGACGTATCACGTGGCCCTCCATCGAGGGAGGCATCGCTGGCGGGGGCAAGGCCGGAGCGCCGCCCCGTCCCCCTCTTCACCGTGCGCCACGGCGACCTCGACCTCGCCCCCTCCCCCTTCCTCTCGTGGCCGGCTCCGCCGCCATGAGTTCTTGGAAAGGAGGGACGCGCTGTCGAGCAGCAACCCTCGCCACCACCGTTGAAGGGCCGGCGCCTCCTCTCGCCATAGCGGACGGAAGAAAGGAGCCGAAGTGAATGGGGATGGATGATGAAAGATGTGGGATGCCCTCCTCCTCCCCTTCTTATAAAGGGGCGGGGTCGCGGCTCGGCCGCCCCGCTCGACCAATCCGGCCATCGGGGGGCGCAGGGAATCGAGACCGACCCGCTGCCCCAATCAGCGACGGCCCGGTTTCCCGCCTCCACCGCCTGCCACCTGCATGGGGGACACGTGGCAAGCAAGCAGAATTGAGGGGACGGGTGAGGCGACCGTTCCCCACCCCGTGATCGTGAGGCACGGACGCCTTGAAGGCCACGACCTGAGTCCGCCCGAGTAAATGAGCCGCGCCTCTGCGCCTCCCTCTTTTTTGGGAAGGCGTGAGTCGCCTCTTTACCATGATGTGACGCATGCGTGCCGGAACTGCCCCACGCATGACCCCCACGTCATGCACGATCCTCCACGTCGCGTGTTCAACGCGGGTCGTGGGGAAGCGCAGCGGCCAAAAATTTACTGTGGTAAAATCCGCCCCACCTGCCCGCGCACCGTTCTGGGCCTAGCCCAACAACGTGTCGCGCTTATGTGTGGCCCAAGCCCGGGGGATCCTCTCGGTGTACAAAAGTAGGGGCTCTCCTTTTGACCCCTTTACTTGTGCACGGGCAGTCAGAGTCGCGCCCACGGCCACTCTTAACAAAGCAGAGGAGGGAAGCCGGAGGGAAACCGAAGTACAAGGCGAACGAAGCAATGACCAAAAACACAAAAAGCAAAGGGGCGAGGTGGACTCCCCCAGCAAGACCCTTGCCGGGGCGGCCTCCGCGGCCCCGGTAAGAGCTTTACCGGGGCAACTTGCCCAACACCAGCAGAGCGAGCCACCCTTGAGCCCAAGGGTTCCAAACACCATCAACAACTACATTGGGACCAGGGCTCGGGAGGCACCTCTGTGGTGGCATGCAGATCTTTGTCAAGATCATAGATACACACGATCAGATGAGGACCTGAAGACGGCGACCCTCGGCGGGATCCTAGCCGAGGAAATCCACAAGACCCCCGACAAGCGCCTTGCCGGGGACAACTGAAACGCCACGCCAAGACCCTTGCCGGGTCCCCGGCAAGACCCTTGCCGAGGGCATCAGCGGGGCCACAGCCAGGCCCACGTCAACCAAGACTCCGCCGCCGTTCGCATGCAGCTGCTAGCCCAACCAGCTGGTGGTGGCAACATGCGGCTTCCAGGCCAACTCTGCAAGCACCTGCGTGGTGGCATGCAGATCTTCGTGAAGGCCCTGCCACCGCGCCACCTCAGCAGCCTGCCTGCCTACATGGCGCTGCGCACATCGCTGGCCTGGGCGCGTGTCGAAGCGAGGCGGAGCGACGACGGACGGGACGGGCCTCGTTCCCGTCCCCGATAAAGCTAATGGACACCTAAGTAGCGCATTGAATGCGCTTTGTCCCGTAATGCCGAGCGATAAGCTCGCGCACTGTACGCCTTTCCACCTCCTGTGTGCCACTGTGGCGATCCCTTTTTTCCTATAAAAGGAGGCCCTAGGCATACTGGAGAGGGATTCGGCTCTTTGGAACTACGCAGCCACCATAGCTAGTTCGAGAGCTCAAGAACACTCTAAAATATACACAAAGCAGGACTAGGGTATTACGCATCCTCGCGGCCCGAACCTGGGTAAACGATCCTTGTGCTAGCTCTTAAACCTGCTCTTCTCACAACCTTGCGCCCGCCAACCGTAGAAGGGATTCCAGTGATCCCATAGGTGTCGTTTCCACCAACACCTTTCCATGATGGGCTAGCAGATGTAGGGGATTGTAGGTGTACCGGCCTATCTATCGGTTAAGGCGACCTCTTCGGAAAGACTGTGTCTCGATCATCCGTTTCTCAAACATCATGCAGTGCGAGAAATTCAACGGAGGAGATCGAGTCTTGTGGGGAAAAGTGCGCTAACCTCTGCAGAGTGTACAAACTAATCATGATTAGCCGTGTCCCTGGTTATGGACATTTTGAGTATCTGGTATTTGAATTATTGGTTGATCTCATCACTTTGCCTAATTAATTTGTTGGGTTACTATTAATTATACTTGTTAATTTTGGGATTGAGTTGGAGGTACTGTCGGCTTTCTGGGAACGGGGGTCCCTAGACTTGCCTGCCTGCGGCCCACGGCATGGCTCTGCGCGTGGGCCCCTACGGCCCATCTTCATCAACAAAGCATTCAAGACCCTCGCGAGGGGCCAAGCCTCGCGAGGCGGACGACACAAGACCTCCTCAGGAGCGGCCTCACCAGGTTGCCTCGCGAGGAGCGGAGAGATCAAGGCAGGGCAAACCTCGCGACGTTCTTGTGACGTGAGCCATGAGGATCGAGACCAGGCAGGCGCCAGGCGGGTGCCAGCGTGCGCAGTGTCCTTGTTTCCCCTTTGGTGCTAAGGAGGCAAGCGCAGGCGCAAAGTACCAAGGCATCAAGCAGAGGTTTCCATATCAGTGCAACGAGACCAAGACCAGCAGGACGGCAAGAGGGAGGTCACCATGGAGCCCAAGGCGGCGTCACCACCAGAGCCTTTTGCAGGCGAAGACTACTTTTCTCAGGATAAGCTGTACTAGCTGTCGCCTTTCAAATTGGCCGTTGTTGGCTCCCTTCCCGCTCAATATTTGGGAAGAGGACCAGGGCCTATATAAATAGAACTAGCCACCACAGTAGGGGGAGGGATTCCATCTCCCACCCTCTCACCCACAAGCTCACAGAGCACCAGAATACCTCAACCTCAGGAGGCTGTTCTTCCCTTTGTACTATTCATCATCAGTCCAAGAGGCAATCCACCACCACCACACTGGAGTAGGTATTACACCACAACGGTGGCCCGAACCAGTATAAATCTTGTGTCTTTTGTGTTGTGAGTTCGTCGAGTTCGTCCGCGAGATCTTAGCGAGCTAGGCGGTGGATCGGTAGGGGGGAACGAACTTCGCACGCACCCCAGAGTTCGAACCTTAAGGGTTTTGCCGGAACCCGTGATCCGACATTTGGCGCGCCAGGTACGGGTGTGCCGAAACTTCCCTTCCGTCGCTTCGCGTCCCGTCGCTCCGTCGTCTCCATGGCGGACGCTCGACGTGCTCGTGCTGAGCCCCGGGCTGCCCTCACCACCCGCGTCGCTCAGACGGCCACTGTCGGTGGTCCACCCCGTCGTTCTCCGTCGCCTGCCGCCAAAGCAACCACCGGCCCGGTGGGGAACAAGCAGCAAGCGTCCTCGCTGCACCCCTCGGTGCGGCAGGATGGCTGCACCGCCACTCCATCGCCGACTCCCGCATGTTCGTCGTCCCATGCTCGTCGCGCTCCCATGGACGCGCGGGCCGCGCTCCTCATGGCGCATGAGCTCCTGCGCTACCGCCCGGTCGACGACCTCTACGAGGACTGGCTCGACCGCATCGCCGAGCTTGTGTGCGCCGCAGGGGGCTCCCCTGCGCCGTCCCTCTCACTGCCTCGCGCTCCGCCGGCTACGGGCGACGTAGCTCACGGAGCACCTCCACCACCTCTGGCCCAAGACGGCGCCCTGGCGCCAAGGCGCGCGCCTCCGCGACGCGACCCGCCGCGCCCGGCGCCCGCGCGTGAAGAAAGAAGCTGTCAGGAAGTCCCTCGACCGCAAGAGAATGCTCCGCCACTCCTTGCACCGCCGCACCAGGATCGCCTGCCGCGGCAGGACCCCACGCCGCTTGCCGTAGCGGCGCGTGGGCGACAAGACCAAGCTCAACCTCCAAGACGGGCCCCGGCGACCACGGCCGACTGCCACGCCTTCACCCCCGAGCTGCGTAGCGTCGCCTGGCCGGGCAAGTTCAAGCCAGATATGCCTCCTCGCTACGATGGCACCCCCGACCCCGCGGAGTTCCTGCAGCTCTATGAGCTGAGCATCGAGGCGGCCAACGGAGACGAGAAAGTCATGGCGAACTGGTTCCCTATGGCGCTCAAGGACGGCGCCCGTTCGTGGCTCCTGAATCTGCCCCCAGGCTCGATCTCCTCCTGGGACGAGATGCGCGGCCGTTTCGTTGCCAACTTCCAGGGCACTCGCGACCGCCCGCCGGCCGCGGGTGACCTGTGCCGCGTCAAGCAACAACCAAGAGAGACCCTCCAGAAGTACATCCGGCGCTTCAACAACGTCTGTCTCAAGATCCCCAAGGTGACGGACGAGGCCATCATCTCCGCAATCTCCGATGGCATCCGTGACGTCAAGATGAAGGAGGAGCTCGCTATCCACGAGGAACTATGCACATCCCAGGAGTTGTTCAACCTGGCGACCAAGTGCGCAACAGCTGAGGAAGGGCGCCTCTCCCTCCTCGAGCTGCCGGCTGCGGACCCGGAGGAGAAGAAAGCCAAGGCCAAGGACGTGAAGCGCAAGGGAGCAACCATGCTCGCGGCGGAGCCGGACACCAAGCGCGGTAGAGATCAGCCCGAGTCATCCAAGAGCAGCCAATCGTTCTGTGCCTTCCACAACCTGCACACCCACAACACCAGCAACTGTCAAGAGCTCAGAGCCATTCGGGAAGGACGCTTCGGTCGATGCCCCGAGCGCAGTGACCGGGGCTACGGCCGAGGGGGAGGACGTGGTGGCGGACGCTGGGACGACCGTGGCCCGCGCCAGGAGTGGCGCGACCGGCCTCGTGAGGACCGCTGGCAGGATCAGCCTCACGAGGGCGCCTGGAGGGATCAGCCTCGTGAGGACTGTCCTCAAGGCAACGCTGGCCTTCCTCTGCTGCCACCAAGAAGGAATGACGACCACCATCAAGACGAGGGGGCTGGGGGCTTCCAGGAGCCGCGTGCCATCGCCTGCATCTTGGGTGGAGCTCAGGCCCCAGCCTCGTAGCGTATCTTCCAACAGTTTGCTCGTGAAGTGAATCCAGTCCTCCCCAAGCTTGAGGCCACACGCCCGCTCAGGTGGTCCAACTGCGCCATCACCTTTAGTTCAGCGGATCAGCTCAAGTGCGCGGCCACCGCTGGCGCCCTCCCGGTGCTTTGCTCCCCAGTCATCAGCAACGTGCAAGTCACCAAGACCCTCATCGACGGCGGCGCAGGGCTCAACGTCCTGTCCGTCGACACGTTCGACAACCTCCAAGTGTCGTATGATCAGCTTCAGCCTACCAAGCCTTTCTCAGGAGTGACCGACGGCTCCACCACGCCGATAGGGCAGGTTCGCCTCCCTGTCACCTTCGAAGAACGCAAGAACTACCGAACCGAACTCATCGACTTCGACATCGCGCACATCCGCCTGCCGTACAATGCCATCCTCGGGTATCCAACCATGGCCAAGTTCATGGCGGTGACTCATCATGGCTACAATGTCCTCAAGATGCTAGGAAGCGGCGGAATCATCACGGTCCCATGCGAAGAAAGAGATGCGGTGTGCTCCCTTGAGTGTGCCTTCCAAGCTGCAGCAATCAACGACCCCGACGGCAAAGGCGAGTGCCCTCCTGAGACCACCCCCAAGAAGAACAAGCAGCTGCGCCGTGCAGGATCTCAGGAGGGTGGCGTCGCGGCTGGAACCTCGTCAGGATCAGCGCCCGCTCCGGGGGCGCCCCCCTCCATCGCATACGAAGGCGCGCCCGGTGCCCTTCTCGGGCAGGGCTCAGGGGCTCTCTTCTGGAGGGCCTCAGACCTTGCCAACATCACGAGGGAGGCGCTCGGGCACCACTTGGAGGCGTGCTTCACGACACGTTTCCCTCAGGAGAACACAGGGCAAGGAGTGCCCACCGCTCAGGAGTTCATCACCAGGACCACTCAGGAGCTACAAGACGCAAGGGCCATGTGCGGCGACCGCCACTCGCGAAGCGCAGCTCCCCATCCAGGCGAGGATGCTGGGCTGCGCGTCTGCATCGACGTCCCAGGGCTCAACAGGGCTGCATCTCAGAAGCCCTTCTGGCCTTTGCGCGTGGGCCGCTGCGAGGGTCCACCGCACATCTATGTTCGCATGCCTTTTGGCCTACCGAGCGTGTCGTGCGCCTATCAGCGCAACTTGTGGCGCGTCCTGGCGGCTCAGGAGGCCAGGCACCACGTTGTGCTGACGGAGATGGAGACGGTCCTCAAGGAACCACCTGGACCCCCAGATCCCCCCGAGGCTCAGGGCCCCGGTGGCTCATGAGCAGCAATTCCTTCGCCGCATACCTTCAGCTGCCCCGACACCCCTTCATCGACAGAACCAGGTGACATTTTCCAAGTTTATTCGGCTGGGAGCGCCCCGCAGGCTGCATCATTCCCAGGCCACGTGGGTCCGTCCCTGTGGCATGTATCCCTGTCTTTAGCTTACCTTGCTGGGGGTGCCCCTCGAGCTGCATCATCCCCAAGCCGCTCGGGCTTGACCCAGTGGCGTGTATCTTCCTTGCTTTTACTTGAGCCAGTATGCTTTCCATGCTTAACCTATCTATGGTTATCGCCTGCTTGACTCTCGCCTCCCACGGGGGCTACTCACACCGGCACGGCGCTTATGCACGGGTCCGTCCCTGCAACGTCGACAAATCTGAGCGGTTGAGCTCTGGCTCGCGATGCGCCCCACGCACGTCACCTCACCAGGCCCTCAGTGCCTTCATCTCCTTGCGAGCGCCCGGGCGGACTAACAACCATAATGGCAAACCGTGTTTCTCCTTGTGCTGCTTCGCAAGAATCTCACGAGAATGACAGTAGGCGGCACCGCGAGCTCCCTCTCCTCCCATGCAATCCGCTTGCGCGTTAAAAGGGGGGCTCCTGAGCAACGCGACTCAGGAGCTCCTACTGGCTCTCCAGCCCTCACTGTAACGTCCACGATACGGCTATATCTCCCACGTGTCGAGGCACGACTTAGAGGCATAACCACATTGTAGGTTTTGTCGCAAGAAGGGTCATCTTCACACAATCCCATGTAATGAACAAGAATGGGATAAAGAGAGTTGGCTTACAATCGCCACTTCACACAATACTTAAATAAATCATACATCAATCAGAGTACACACATAGGTCCGACTACGGAACCAAAAGAAAAGAAGACAACCCCAAATGCTAGATCCCCGATCGTCCCAACTGGGCTCCACTACTGATCAACAGGAAACGAAACATAGTAACTACCAAGGTCCTCATCGAGCTCTCACTTGAGCTGGGTAGCATTGCCTGCACTGGTATCATCGGCACCCGCAACTGTTTTAGTAGAATCTGGTGAGTCACGAGGACTCAGCAATCTCACACCCGTGATATCAAGACTATTTAAGCTTATGGGTAGGAAAGGGTAGTGAGGTGGAGCTGCAGCAAGCACTAGCATGTATGGTGGCTAACATACGCAAATCAGAGCGAGAAGAGGAGCAACGGAACGGTCGTCAACTAGTAATGATCAAGAAGTGATCCTGAACTCCTACTTGCGTCAAACATAACCCAAAAGCCGTGTTCACTTCCCGGACTCCGCCGAAAAGAGACCATCACGGCTACACACACGGTTGATGCATTTTAATTAAGTCGAGTGTCAAGTTCTCTACAACCGGATATTAACAAATTCCCATCTGCCACATAACCGCGGGCACGACTTTCAAAAGATAATACCCTGCAGGGGTGTCCCAACTTAGCCCATTATAAGCTCTCACGGTCAACGAAGGATAAACCTTCTCCCGGGAAGACCCGATCAGTCTCGGAATCCCGGTTTACAAGACATTTCGACAATGGTAAAACAAGACCAGCAAAGCCACCCGATGTGCCGACAATCCCGATAGGAGCTGCACATATCTCGTTCTCAGGGCAACACCGGATGAGCAGTCCGTACAACTAAAACCAAGCCTCAAGTTTCCTCGAGGTGGCGCTGCAAAGGGCTCTAGTTTGGACCAACAC